>NW_028319203.1:0-227500 GCF_062004578.1 Staurois parvus | reverse complement strand
ACATGGGTCCACTGTAAGTTTCTTGTAGTGACCGTGACATATATAGCGGGTAAAATAACTATTGAACACATCACCATTTTTCTCAGTAAAAATATTTCTAAAGGTGCTATTGACATAAAACGTTCACCACATGTTGGGAACAACCCATGCAATGCATACATACAAAGAAACCAAAACAAATACGTTCATAAATTACGTTGTGTGTAATTAAATGGAATGACACAGGGGAAACAGTATTGAACACGCTAACCTAAATTTATTTCATACTTCCTACAAAATTTCTTGTTGGTAACGACAGCTTCAGCCCGGGGTTCACATATATGCGGTGCGATATATTGCATATCATTCACACAGGAACTGCACCACATTCCTGTGCGAATCACATGCGATTTGTATGCGGTGCGATTGGAGCCTTACATTTTGTATGGCTCTAATCGCACCGCACCAACAACATGCAGGACCATTATTTGGATCCACACTAGAATCAGATCGCATGGGTATTCACATCTATGTGATCCGATTCTGCACATTGCACCGCATTTTGTGGACTGCTGTCAGGGTGTTCTTAACATACACACCTGCAGCGGTTTGCATGAACGGGGTGCGATTCTGATGCGATGCGGAATTTGCAGAAATTAAGTTATGTGTAATTAAATGGAACGACAGGGAAAAAGTATTGAACACATGAAGAAAGGGAGGTGCAAAAAGGCACGGAAAGCAAAGACACCAGCTGAAATCAGTAATTAGAAAACAATCCTCCTGCCCCTTTTCAGTGCAAATTAATATCAGCTGGTTCAGTCTCAACTGATGGCCTATATAAAACAGTGTCTCATTACCAAGGTGTCACACAAGAAACATCTCATGATGGGTAAAAGCAAAGAGCTCTCTCAAGACCTTCTCAACCCTTTGGTTGCAAAACACACTGATGGCATTGGTTATAGGAGAATTTCTAAATTTAGGAATGTTCCAGTGAGCATTGTTGGGGTCATAATCTGGAAGTGGAAAGAACATAATTTCACCATAAACCGGCCACGACCAGATGCTCCTCCAAAATTTCTGACAGGATAGTAAAAAGAATTATCAGAAGAATTGTTCAAGTGCCAAGGACCACTTGTGGAGAGCTTCAGAAAAACCGGGAATTAACAGGTACAATTGTTTCAAAGAAAACAATAAGTAATGCACTCACCCTCCATGTCCTGTATGCACGTCACCACGCAAGACTCCATTGCTGAAGAAGAAGCGCGTTTAAAGTTTGCTGCACAACATTGAGACAAGCCGGTGAAATCCTGGGAGAATATCGTCTGGTCAGATGAGGCCAAAATGGAACTCTTTGGATGCCATAATACACACCATGTTTGGAGGTCACATGGCACTGCACACCACCCCAAAAACACTATACCAACTGTGAAGCATGGCGGCAGGAACATCATGGTGTGGGGCTGTTTTTCAGCATACGGTACTGGCAAATGTCATATCATTGAAGGAAGGATGAATGGAAAAATGGACCAAGACATTCTTGATATCTGCTGCCATCTACCAGGATGATGGAGATGAAATGAGGGCGGACATTTCGCAAGACAATGATCCCAAATACAAAACCAAAGAGACTATCAGTTGGTTTCAAAGAAAGAAAATAAAGCTGCTAGAATGGCCCAGCCAATCACCTGACTTGAATCCAATAGAAAATCTATGGAAAGAACTAAAGATCAGAGTTCATAGAAGAGGCTCACGGAACCTTCAAGATTTGAAGACTGGAAGAATGGGCCAAAATCACACCTGAGAGCAATGCATGCCGCTAGTTTCTCCATACAGGAGGCTTCTTTAGCCCGGGTTCACACTGATGCGGCGCGAAATTCGCAGCGTTTTCTGTGCTAAATCCGCACCGCATCAGAATCGCACCCTGTTCATGCAAACCGCTGCGGGTGTGTATGTTAAGTTAACAACACCTCGAAAGTGGTCCGCAAAATGTGCGATGTGTAGAATCGGATCGCATAGGTGTGAATACCCGATTCTAGTGCGGACCCAAAAAAGAGTCCTGCACCTTTTTGGTGCATTGCAATTAGAGCCATACAAAATGTACGGCTCCAATCTCACCGCACACAAATCGCATGTGATTTGCACAGGAATGCGGTGCAGTACCTGAGCGAATCACATGCGACATACCGCACCGTATTAGTGTGAACCTAGCCGAAATCAACTGCATTGTACATTCTCCTCTGAAGGGAGAAAAGGATACATTGTACATTCTTCTCTGAACAATACATTGTATCCTTTTTTTCTATCCAAAGGAAAAGAATATAAACAAAAAATGCCTGAAAAAAAAAAAGTTGCACCGCATATATGTGAATTCGGGCTGAAGCTGTCGTTACTTGTAGGAAGTATTAAATAAATTTAGGTTAGTGTGTTCAATACTTTTTCCCTGTCATTCCATTTTATTACACACAACATAATTTCGGAAGGTATTTGTTTTGGTTTCTTTGTATGTATGGATTGCATGGGATGTTACCGACGTGGTGAAAATTTAATGGCAATAGCATCTTTAGAAATAGATTTACAGAGAAAAATGGTGACGTGTTCAATACTTACTTTACCTGCTGTATTACTGTGTCGGAAATTATCAAGAGAAAGCAAATTTACTGTTACGTGAAACCTTTTAAATAGTAGAGTATAAAAAATGTGGCTGTTAAAGTGGTTGTAAACCTCTGAAATGAAAAATAAACAAAGCCTATCCTTCTATAGTGTGCACTTGCCTCAATCCAAAGCACTTAGGCTCCATGGCTTTTTTTTTAAGCTCCTAGAAGCTGTCAGCATTTTTTCTGCTCCTGGAAGCTGTCAGCATTTTTTCTGCTCCTGGAAGCTGTCAGCATTTTTTCTGCTCCTGGAAGCTGTCAGCATTTTTTCTGCTCCTGGAAGCTGTCAGCATTGTTTCTGCTCCTAGAAGCAGAATAATGTTCTCCTATCTGTCCATGCACTCTAGTAGCTGAAGGCTATTGGCGTTTTTTGAGTTTCAGCATCTAGGAGCAGAACAAAATTTGCTTTTGTAGAGTTTTTGTGAGCGTTTTTCCAGCAGAAAAAAAGGAAATGCTAATTTTTTTTCTACATGTACTGTAAAAATGCTAATAAAATACTGATGCTTCTAAACACTGCTAAAAACACTTATTACCAGCGTTTTTGGAGCTTAAAAAAAAAAACGCTATTGTGCATGGAGCCTTAGTGTGATTTCTGTCTGCTTCTTCCTCTACTATATACAGTGCCTCGAAAAAGTATTCACACCCCTTGAAATTTTATACATTTTCTCATGTTACAGCCAAAAATATAAATGCATTTTATTGGGATTTTTTGTGATAGACCAAGGGGTATGAATATTTTTCAAGGCACTGTGCAGGAGCCACGTTTTACAAGGTATGTTAATTCCAAGGGATCCAGTCGTTCCAGCACACAGCCTGTGATTGACAGCCTCTGTTGTACATGTTTTCCTATGAGAGGTGGTGTATCCATTCCCTTCACTCAGATCTCAGATTTCACACTCTTTTTCTATACTGTGCAGTATCAGATTGCCTCCCCCCTGCCCATCAGAAATGCTGTGTAAACTGTCCATTTTGAATGGGTTTAGGTAAACAGGTACAACTTATGTATTATTATTATTATTATTACATCGAGTTTATATAGCGCCAAAGGGTTTGCTCAGCGCTGTACAATAGAGGGGGGACAATACATGAAACAGTACGGCAACTACAAACAGCACACGAGGGGTTATAGGGCCCTACTCTTTCGAGCTTACAATCTAGAAGGGAGGGGTAGTGGTACAGGAGGAAGTGGCTGTGGGGGATGGAGTGGTAGGAGAAATGTAGGAGAATGGCTGTTAGGTGAGGGTGGGGTAGAGGTGTAAGAGGACCTTTTTCGTCTCTGTGTATCAAATGAACACTCACATGTCATCCAGCAGAAAGAAGCAGTTTCCCATGTGCTATGGGTGTACCAAAATGGCGTCCGAACCCGGAAGTACGTCACCCCTTAACCGGAAATGCGTCAACGCGTTGCGCCACGATCACGTGGCTTCTTCAGGATCCTGAAGAAGCCACGTGATCGTGGCGCAACGCGTCGACGCATTTCCGGTTAAGGGGGGCGTACTCCCGGTTCCGGGTTCGGACGCCATTTTGGTACACCTTAGTATACCCATAGCACATGGGAAACTGCTTCTTTCTGCTGGATGACATGTGAGTGTTCATTTGCTTTGGAAATTTTAAGTGCATTAAAACAGCGTTGCACTATGGAGGTTAGTCTTTGTTTTCACATATACGTCCTGTGTTTATGAGTCCATATTGTGAGGAAAGTGATCTGAGAGGAATTCATTGCTTGGAGGGGGATCTTAATTGAGTCGGTGGAGTCAGTGGAGCATGAAAATCTGGCTGAGATACTATATATTTAAGGCTTTGTGACCCGCAAGGGTCGAATGTGGAAGGTGAGGAGGCATTTTGGCTAAATCCGGGGGAGTCACATTAGAGTGTCACGAAGAGCACGTTTGCAGCATGGAGTGAAGTTATAATCACTGTGTATTGAACACTTATTATTTGCACAGTGGGGCATCACAAGTTTTTGGACTGTTTATTTGATTTAGTTCATGTAATTGGATACACTTATCACTTTGCACAGATAAAGTGTTATCATTTGTATTCGATTTTTCACGGTCTTTGACCACTAGGGGGCATAAATAGGAGTGTGAATTTGCACCAGTTATTTATAAATGATTTTGTATAGTTTATAGAATTTAAGAGGGAATTAAGCACTTATTTTGAATTTTTCACAATATTATTGATGTAAAAAAAAGGGTTTGTATACACTATATAAGTTGAGCGCTTCATCACAAAACATATGAATTTTATTTAGCCACTGTGCTGCCCAACCACTAGTTGTATTTGTAGCACATTTGTAAACCTTTTGCATGCTTTTTAATCCCGGATATGGTAGGTTTGTTCACCGTTTCTAATCCCTGCATGCGCCGTTGCATCCCTTGTAAATGTCCTCTAGCTTTATTTCATTATTTGGCATTCACACTGTGAAAACTTTGCTTATTTATTCAGATTCGGGTGGATGAGATCAATAAGTTGGTCTACTTTGAGGCTACAAAAGACACCCCTCTAGAACACCATTTGTATGTTACAAGCTATGACACTCCTGGAGAGGTGACAAGACTCACGGACCTGGGCTTCTCCCATTCCTGTTGTGTTAGCAAGGTAAGATTCTTCATGAAATTGTATGGAAAATCTAACAGTGGACTTCCCTTATTTGCTCCCTTTTGCTAATCATACCATTGAATGTTTTTTTTGCACTAGCTGTTCAGTGAGTGCAAAAAATACCTGTTGATTTTGGCAGATATCTTCTCAGCTGAAAACCTCCTGTGCTGTCTGCCTGTGTACAAGGAGGGGTTATGGTGGGGAGGAGGAGAAGGTCAAAACTGAAGCAGGCAGGGCTGGCACCCTTTGGTTAAAAATGTAGAGCCAAAAAATACACTGTGCTTAAGGGGAAGGTAGGGGCTTATTATTTTTGTGGCATATCAACATTTTCTGTACATGCAGCCAAAAAGTGGTAGTTAACTTGTTTCTTTTACTTTTAACCTACAGGCAAGCTTATGATAAAGCTTACCTATAGGTAAAATGAATATCTCCCAAACATACAGTAAAGGAAATAAGTATTTGATCCGCTGCTGATTTTGAATGTTTGCCCACTCACAAAGAAATGATCGGTCTAAAAATCGAATGTTCGGTGTATTGTAACACTGAGAGACAGAATAGCAACAACAAATTCAGCAGAAATGCATCTAACAAATGATGACTGATCTGCATGTTCATGAGGGAAATAAGTATTTGATCCCCTATCATTCAGCAGGATTTCTGGCTACCAGGTGTCTTTCATACAGGTAACAAGCTGAGATTAGAAGCAGTCTCTTAAAGGGAGTGCTGCTAATCTCATTTTGTTACCTGTATAAAAGACACCTGTCCACAGGAGCAATCAAACCATCAGATTCCAAACTCTCCACCATGGCAAAGACCAAAGAGCTGTCCAAGGATGTCAGGGACAAGATGGTAGACCTACACAAGGCTGGACTGGGCTACCAAACTATGGCCAAGCAGCTTGGTGAGAAGGTGACAACAGTTGGTGCAATCATTCACAAATGGAAGAAACACAAAACAACTGTCAGTCTCCCTAGGTCTGGTGCACCATGCAAGATCTCACCTCGTGGAGTGTCAATGATCATGAGAACAGTGAGGAATCATCCCAGAACTACACATGAGGATCTTGTCAATGATCTCCAGGCAGCTGGGACCACAGTCACCAAGAAAACAATTGGTACCACACTACGCTGACAAGGACTGAAATCCTGCAGTACCCGCAAGATCCCTCTGCTCAAGAAAGCACATGTCCAGGCCCGTCTGACGTTTGCCACTGAACATCTGAATGATGCAGAGGAGGACTGGTGGAAAGTGTTGTGGTCAGATGAGACCAAAATCCAGCTCTTTGGCATCAACTCAACTCGCCGTGTTTGGAGGAGGAGGAATGCTGCCTATGACCCCAAGAACACCATCCCAACTGTGAAACATGGTGGTGGAAACATTCTGCTTTGGGGGTGTTTTCTGCTAAGGGGACAGGACAACTGCACCGCATCAAAGGGATGATGGACGGGGCAATGTACCATCAAATCTTAGATGAGATCCTTCTTCCCACAGCCAGGGCATTGAAAATGGGTGGTGGATGGGTGTTCAAGCATGACAATGACCCAAAACACAAGGCCAAGGCAACAAAGGAGTGGCTCAAGAAGAAGCACATTAAGGTCCTGGAGTGGCCTGGCCAGTCTCCAAACCTTCATCTGATTGAAAATCTGTGGAGGGAGCTGAAAGTTCGATTTGCCAAACGTCAGCCACCAAACCATAATGACTTGGAGAGGATCTGCCAAGAGGAGTGGGCCAAAATCCCTCCTGAGATGTGTGCAAACCAGGTGGCCAACTCCAGGAAACGCCTGACCTCTGTGATTGCCAACAAGGGATTTGCCACCAAGTACTAAGTCATGTTTTGTGAAGGGGATCAAATCCTTATTTCCCTCATGAACATGCAGATCAGTCATCATTTGTTAGACATACATTTCTGCTGAACGTTTTGTTGCTATTCTGTCTCTCAGTGTTACAATACACCGAACATTCGATTTTTAGACCGATCATTTCTATGCGAGTGGGCAAACATTCAACATCAGCAGGGGAGCAAATACGCATTTCCTTCACTGACCACCACTTAGAAGATATTACAGTGAGCAGCCACCGGTGGCGCCACCAGCACATATGCTCTGAAGGAACATCATACCCATGCCGTTCCTTCAGAGCTGTGTTCCATGGCCAAGACTCCCACGTATCATTGCGGCATGGCCATTCAAGCGGGCCGCAGCCTGTGGACACGGAAGGAAGTCCGGGTGAAGATGGAAGCCTTATCAGTGGTGACAGCGTGCTGCTGGAAGGCTTCATTCTAAGGTAAGTCTTTCATAATGTGCTAGTATGCCATGCATAATGGCACATTATGGTAATATTTTGCAGGAGGACTGGCCTTTTTTCAAAATTTTCTGCATTTACTACCGCTTTAAAGGAACAAAACGTGGAAATGTGCATGCATTGCAGAGATGTACGTTTTTTTTTTTTAGTATATTTTTTTTTTTTCCATTTTGCATTGCCATATGCTTTAACCCCTCGCCTACTGGGCACTTATACCCCCTTCCTGCCCAGGCCAATTTTCAGCTTTCAGCGCTGTCACACTTTGAATGATAATTGCGTGGTCATGCAACACTGTACCCATATGGGATTTTTATTATTTTTTTCACACAAATAAGAGCTTTCTTTTGGTAGTATTTAATGGCCGCTGGGTGTTTTATTTTTTTTTATAAAAAAATAAAGAGCAAACAATTTGAAAAAAAAAGTTTTTCTTTGTTTCTATTGTAAAATTTTGCAAACAGGTAATTTTTCTCCGTCACTGATGTGTGTTGATGAGGTGGCATGGATAGGCAGCACTGGTGGGCATTGATAGGAGGCACTGATGAGCTGGCACTGCTGGGCACTGATGGGCGGCACAGGTGGACATAGGTGGGTGGCACGGGTGGACACAGGTGGGTGTCACTGCAGGGCACATGTGGGTGGCACTGATGGGTACAGGTGGGTGTCACTGCAGGGCACATGTGGGTGGCACTGATGGGTACAGGTGGGTGGGCACAGGTGGGTGTCACTGCAGGGCACATGTGGGTGGCACTGATGGGTACAGGTGGGTGGGCACATGTGGGTGGCACTGCAAGGCACATGTGGGTGGCACTGATGGGTACAGGTGGGTGGCACTGATGGGCACAGATCATCAGTGCTGATCACTTCTCCGACGATTGCCGGTTATCCGCAGTATTTTCCGATAACCAGCAACTGTATTTACCCGGTGATCTGTGTCATTGGACACAGCTGATCACGTAGTAAAAGGCCGCCGTGATTGGCTGTTTACCGGATCCCGTGATCAGCTGTGTCTGTAGGACACAGCGATCACCAGCGGCGCCGGGTACGCTCCGCTGGAGGTGCACAGGGGGTGTGTTCTGGAATGATGTCCATGTATGTCATCCCAGAACCAGACAATCGCGCTGTAGCCGTCCTTTGCTATATCGCAGTAGGGAACTGGTTAAAATTTATGCTGGCTCTTTGGTTCATTAACATAAATATATAACATGTCTCTTGGGTGGTAATATCGGTTTTGGGTCATTCAGCAGGTAATTTAATAGGTTGTTTCTTTCTTTTGCAATATTTTATTGTTTTCACAATAAACAAGAGTAGGCCTTAGTGAATAGTGGATCATACACATGGTTTGTATCAGCATAATATATAATCCATTGAAATGACTCTTCTTTATATCTTTTAGCTGCAAGAATGTCCGCTGTCAAAGCATAGAAGTCGTCTGCTGTCAATATAGCAGCGAGTAAGAACAAACTTTCTTGAACGATGCTTTATAAAAAAAAATGGCAAGCATTCTTTGGGACAAGCAAACCAAAAGATCTGGAACCAGACTAGCATTGAGAGACCAGAGACACACAAAGGGTTGATTTACTAAAACTGGGAGTGCAAAATCTGGTGCAGCAGTTCATGGTAGCCAATCGGCTTCCAACTTCAGCTTGTTCAATTAAAGTGATTGTGAAGGTTCCGATTTTTTTTTCTTTGTTTAAAATAACAAACGTTATACAGTGCAGTGGTCTTGCACAGAGCATCGGCAATGCTCCTCAGGACCCCTGCCGGCGGTCCAGGCTCCTTTCCTTTGCTAAGTGCCCCTAGCGCAAACTGCTTGCTCTGGGGGCACTTGTGCGTGCTTGCTCCTGAGCTGCCTCTGTGGCTCCCACGGCTGTGTCTCAGGCAATGAGGAGGCAGAGACCCTGGGGAGCTTCTGCTCTTGTGCACATCGCTAGATTGGGCTCAGGGGAGGGGGCTGAGGGGGAGCTGCACACTATTTTTTACCTGTGGGTAAATGCCTGAAGGTAAAAAAAACCTCAAGCTTTAGAACCACTTTAGGCTTTGAAAAAAACTTAAAGCTGATTATTATTATTATTATATATTATTTATATAGCGCCAAAGGTTTGCTCAGCGCTGTACATTATGGTGAGGGACAGAACATGAGACAATACAGTAACAAAACAATACACGAGGGGTTCGAGGGCCCTTCTCTTTCGAGCTTACAATTGGTTTCTGTTCATAGCTACACCAGATTTTGCACTTTCCAGTTTTAGTAAATCAGTCCCACAGTATTGCCTGCCACGTGGACACTCATTATGAAAATGGTGGGTCCCAGTTCAGTCCTCTAGGGTCCATGGTCCTAGGCAGATATATATATACTAACCAGTGGCAGTACACAAAGGAACCAAAACAATGAAAAGATGACCAGCAATCCCACCTATAAAGGACTAGAAAAGAAGAAGAAAAAGGGGGTGGGGGGGGAATAGTTGCTTCTGACGACCTGGTTCCCAGCCCCTACCACGTTGCCCCAGCCTCAGTCCTATGCCAGTAACTGTAAGCATCACACCCATGGATTCCAGATCTTTTGGTTTTCTTGTCCCGAAGAATGCTTGAAATTTTTCAAAAAGTATTATCCAAGAGATTTTGTTGCTGCTGTATTGTGAATAGAAAATTCCATTATTAAGCAACGGACGTTTTTACCGCTAAAAGATATAAAAAAGTTATTTCAATGACTTAAATGTTATACTGATACAAAACCATTAGGAGTTGACACAAAATGGAATAAAGATGAAACAAAATGTTCATTCATAAAACATTGTATTTAAAGGGATTGTAAAAGCAACATTTTTAAAAAAAAACCAAACATATCGATACGTATCTGGCCTGATTCTCCTCTTCTTGGTTCCCCTGCCGGCACTCCTGGCTCCTCCTCTCTTGTTGGTGCCCCCAATAGGAAGCCCATTCCCATGGGGGCACTCGTGCGGGCTCACTCCCGAGTCCTGCTGCTGTGTCCATTGACACAGACAGCAGGTCTCGGCCCTGCTCCCCTTGTCACAGGAGTTGATTAACAGGAGCAACTGCTATTGATTTGCCCAGCGAGGAAGGACAAAGCCAGGAGAGCCGCAGCTCTCGTGTACAGCACTGGATCTCGATGAGGCTTAGGTAAGTATAAGGGGGCCAGCTTGTGACAGAAGGTTTTTTACCTTCGTGCATAGAATGCATTAAGGTAAAAAAAAACCTTGAGGTTTTAGAACCACTTTAACCACTTCCCATCCGGTCCATGTACATAAACGTCCAGACGGGAGCATTGCAGGAGTGGGTGGCCATTTTATAAGCGTCCTCCCGCATTCCCTGCCTGTGCACGCTCTCTGGGAGCTCGCAGCACCTCTGCACACCAATCGCTGTACGGGACCTCTGTGTGAGGTCCCAATCGTGTGATCACATGAATATTAGTAAGCAAGATATCACTTCTGACATCATTGCTTACTACATGTGAAACCTGTGAATGATCACAGAGGTCACATGGTACAGGGCAATTCACAACAGCCTTGTACCATGTGACAAGCTGTGACCAATCACAGCTCACGCAGTATTTCTCAATGGCTGCAGGAATGCAGCCAGAGAGGAGGAGAAATGATTGATTTTACAGCCTTTATTGGTGTAAAAGCAATCCGTGTAAACAAAAAAAAAAAAATCTTCATCACCCCCCACAAGTAGTACAGTGTCACTATAGTGACACTGTACTGCTAGGGTGACAGTATGTTAAAAAAATAATAATATATAAAAAAAAAAGTCAAAAACATTTTTGAAAAATTATAATTTTGGGTTATTTTTTTTTTTTTACTAAAAAGATAGATTTTGGCCAAGATTTATTTATTTGCAAAATTTTATAAGAAAAACACTTTTTTTTCAAAATGTTTGGACTTTTTCATTTATATAGCCAAAAAAATAAAAATCCCAGTGGTGAATAAATGCCACCAAAAGAAAGTTGTATTTGTCTCAAAAAATGCTAAAAAATTCATATAGGTACAGTGTTGCATGACCACGCAATTGTCATTCAAAGTGTGGCAGCGCTGAAAGCTGAAAATTGGCCTGGACTGGAAGGGGGGGGGGGGGGGGGGGGAGTGTCCGGACAGGAAGGGGGTGGAAGTGTCTGGACTGGAAGGGGGTGAAAGTGTCCGGACTGGAAGGGGGGTGAAAGTGTCCGGACTGGAAGGGGGTGAAAGTGTCCGGACTGGAAGGGGGTGAAAGTGTCCGGACTGGAAGGGGGTGAAAGTGTCCGGACTGGAAGGGGGTGAAAGTGTCCGGACTGGAAGGGGGTGAAAGTGTCCGGACTGGAAGGGGGGGAAAGTGTCCGGACTGGAAGGGGGGGAAAGTGTCCGGACTGGAAGGGGGGGAAAGTGTCCGGACTGGAAGGGGGGGAAAGTGTCCGGACTGGAAGGGGGGGAAAGTGTCCGGACTGGAAGGGGGGGAAAGTGTCCGGACTGGAAGGGGGGGAAAGTGTCCGGACTGGAAGGGGGGGAAAGTGTCCGGACTGGAAGGGGGGGAAAGTGTCCGGACTGGAAGGGGGGGAAAGTGTCCGGACTGGAAGGGGGGGAAAGTGTCCGGACTGGAAGGGGGGGAAAGTGTCTGGACTGGAAGGGGGGGAAAGTGTCTGGACTGGAAGGGGGGGAAAGTGTCTGGACTGGAAGGGGGGGAAAGTGTCTGGACAGGAAGGGGGAAAGTGTCCGGACTTGAAGGGGGGGAAAGTGTCCGGACTTGAAGGGGGGGAAAGTGTCCGGACTGGAAGGGGTTAAGCTGTATGTAAACCTAGATCCATATGACATTCTGCTTGTCTTCCTTGCAGCACTGCGATATGTTTATCAGCCGTTTCAGCAGCCAAACCCTCCCACATGCTGTACATCTTTTTAAAATAAAAGGCACTGGGTCTGATCCTGCCCAGAGGGACAAGGAATTTTGGGCCACTCTTCTTGAGTCGCCAGGTAAGATGCCTAATTATTTCCGATCTTTAGTCATTGAGACAATAGTCTATCAACTACAATCGCATGTGATAGATCCTGCTGCCAAACACCGCCATGTTGGGATTGTCAAGCATCTAATAATTGTAGCTGGCTGTAAAGCAGTGTTTCTGTTTCTGGAACATTTAATCCTAGTTTATCTTTCTTTTCTCAGGAACTGTTCCTGGGTACGTCGCCCCAGAAATATTCTCATTCCCCAGTCGGACAGGATTTACCCTTTATGGCATGATGTATCGGCCTCATCAGCTACAGCCAGGGAAGAAGTATCCTACTGTCCTTTTTATTTATGGAGGACCACAGGTGAGGCTGGGTATTCAAAGCAATATCTGAAGCTGATTTTCCTGAACTGAGTCTAGACCAGCAATGGGCAAACTACGGCCCGGCGGACCTTTTAATCCGGCCCGCGGACCTAGGCTCCCGCTAGGCTCCACTCACAGTCCGCCCTGAAGACCGGTGTAATATGAAAATCTGTCTCCTATGAGGATCTGTCCCCCTCGACGTATGTGCGCATGTGCCGTAGATCGCCGATCGGCTGCTAATGCCTGAAACTGGCACATGCGCAGATACGTTGAGGGGGACAGATCCTCATAGGAGACAGATTTTCATGCTACACCGGAACGACGCGGGAGCACGGCGAGAGGAACGCGCGGAGCAAAGGTAAGTGAATTGACACAGGGGGGACTTGGGGACTTAATATGGGGGATGAATTAATATGGATGAATTACTATAGGGGGGATGAATTACTATATGGGGGATGAATTACTATATGGGGGATGAATTACTATGGGGGATGAATTGCTATATGGGGGATGAATTACTATGGGGGATGAATTACTATATGGGGGATGAATTACTATGGGGGATTAATTACTATATGGGGGATGAATTACTATAGGGGGGATGAATTACTATGGGGGATGAATTACTATATGGGGGATGAATTACTATATGGGGGATGAATTTCTATATGGGGGATGAATTACTATGGGGGATGAATTACTATGGGGGATGAATTACTATATGGGGGATGAATTACTATGGGGGATGAATTACTATAGAGGGGATGAATTACTATATGGGGGATGAATTACTATATGGGGGATGAATTACTATATGGGGGATGAATTACTATGCTTACTATGGGGGAAGATTACTATACTTACTATGGATGACACATACACATCATTCATCTACTCTTGGTCCGGCCCCCGGGTCCAATATATGAACCCATTGCGGCCCTCAAGTCAAAAAGTTTGCCCACCCCTGGTCTAGACATTGAGCCGTGTGTATAAAAAAGGGACATATTGCATGTAGCATGCAATTATACGGTTCCTAAAGGCAACTTATGATGTTACTTTGTGTGAAGTCCACTGAGTATGCAATTTACATACAACCTATTAATTAACCCTTTCTGCACAGCGCGCTACAAGCATAGAGACCAGACTCTCACTGAGTGCCGGGTCTTGTACTTACAATCGGGACCCAGGACTCCCTGTTCCAGGTCACCTGACCACTGTGATAGCCTCTGATTGGCTATCACAGTGATCAGTCACTGTGAGCCCACCCCTGAGAGTGCCAGGTCTTGTACGTACAATCGGGACACAGGACTCCCAGTTCCGGGTCACCTGACCATTGTGATAGCCTCTGATTGGTTATCACAGTGATCAGTCACTGTGAGCCCGCCCCCAATGGTGCCGGGTCTTGTACTTACAATCGAGGCCCAGGACTCCCTGTTCCAGGTAACCTGACCACTGTGATAGCCTCTGATTGGCTATCACAGTGATCAGTCACTGTGAGCCCGCCCCTGAGAATGCCGGGCCTTGTACTTACAATCGGGACCCAGGACTCACAGGTCCGGGTCACCTGACCACTGTGATCAGTCACTGTGAGCCCACCCCTGAGAGTTCCGGATCTTGTACTTACAATTGGGACCCAGTACTCCCTGTTCCAGGTAACCTGACCACTGTGATAGCCTCTGATTGGCTATCACAGTGATCAGTCACTGTGAGCCCACCTCTGAGAGTGCCGGATCTTGTACTTACAATTTGGACCCAGTACTCCCTGTTCCAGGTAACCTGACCACTGTGATAGCCTCTGATTGGCTATCACAGTGATCAGTCACTGTGAGCCCACCCCTGAGAGCTTGTACTTAAAATCGGGACCCAGGACTCCCAGGTCTGGGTCACCTGACCATTGTGATAGCCTCTGATTGGCTATCACAGTGATCAGTCACTGTGAGCCCGCCCCTGATAGTGCCTGGTCTTGTACTTACAATCGAGACCCAGGACTCCCTGTTCCAGGTAACCTGACCACTGTGATAGCCTCTGATTGGCTATCACAGTGATCAGTCACTGTGAGCCCGCCCCTGAGAATGCCGGGCCTTGTACTTACAATCGGGACCCAGGACTCACAGGTCCGGGTCACCTGACCACTGTGATCAGTCACTGTGAGCCCACCCCTGAGAGTGCCGGATCTTGTACTTACAATTGGGACCCAGTACTCCCTGTTCCAGGTAACCTGACCACTGTGATAGCCTCTGATTGGCTATCACAGTGATCAGTCACTGTGAGCCCACCTCTGAGAGTGCCGGATCTTGTACTTACAATTTGGACCCAGTACTCCCTGTTCCAGGTAACCTGACCACTGTGATAGCCTCTGATTGGCTATCACAGTGATCAGTCACTGTGAGCCCACCCCTGAGAGCTTGTACTTAAAATCGGGACCCAGGACTCCCAGGTCTGGGTCACCTGACCACTGTGATAGCCTCTGATTGGCTGTCACAGTGATCAGTCAGTGTGAGCCCGCCCCTGAGAGTGCTGATTTTGTACTTACAATCGGGACCCAGGACTCCCTGTTATGGGTCACCTGACCACTGTGATAGCCTCTGGTTGGCTATCACAGTCATCAGTCACTGTGAAGCCCGCCCCTGAGAGTGCCAGGTCTTGTACTTACAATCGGGACCCAGAACTCCCAGTTTCTGGTCACCTGACCACTGTGATAGCCGCTGATTGGTTATCACAGTGATCAGTTACTGTGAGCCCGCCCCTGTGCTTATTTCCTCTTCTGAATGGAGAGGAAGATATCTTGTATCTTTCTCTCGTTGCAGGAAATGAAGATGTAAATAAAAAAGAAGTGAGTTAAATAATAAAGAAGAAAATAGATCTAGGTCAGTGCCAAAGTTAGTGATAGAGTCAAGGCAAGGGTCAAAGGTCAGTGTTGGAGTCAAAGGTCAGGGTCAGTATATTTTTTATAGGATTTTAAAAAAAATTAAATTAGTATTAGTGTGTTTTAGGTAGAGTGAAGGAAAAAAAAAGGAAATTGCGCACCATTGCTTCTGGGTGTTACTACGGGTACAAAGAGCATACATGTATGTGGTATCACTGCGATGATCAGGAGCTGAATTTATTTTGTGTTGCTGATTGGTGGTAAATTATGCTAATAGCAGGAAATATACAACTAAATTAAAAAAAAATTTTCTTACTATTTTGGGCCAGCTTTCCTTTGATAATGAAAACAAATAGAAAATCAGGAAATATCTGTTACCATTTGCCACCAAATGAAAGGCCAATTTTCCCTGAAAAAAAAAAACGCGATATAATCCACCTGGATACATAAAGTAGTTGCGATGATATGTACAGTTTAAACATAATTCTGCAACTTTGACATATGTCAGACATTAACATTTGTTTTAGGCCTCATGAACTCAGCTGCTCAATAAACTCTACTGGCAGCAGAAAAAACACATTAAAACGCGGTACCGTGTTTAGCGCTTGGACGATTATTTATTTGATTGGCCAGAGTATTTTTCATTGACATGGATAAACGCTCAAGCTCTAAATGCGGCTAGCGTTTAGACGCGTTTAAACGCGTTTTTTGCTGCGTTTAGCTTTTTTGACCCAAACGGTCCTCTCCTGAATGCGATTATTCTGCGTTTAGAAGAGGAACGTTTCACTGCTCCTAAACTATGGTAAAAGCCGCTGTGTACATGGACACCTTTTACTGAGTTCAGGGGCTTTGCCAAAAACACTGCCAAAAGCAGTCGCTAAGGGATTAATGAAGACTTGGGTGTAAATTGCATGTCTGTCTTGTGTTCTAATGTACTGTAGCCAGAGGGGGTTTTTGTACCTCAATTAAAGCTTGTTTTTTATTGCACATACCTAGTAAAGCCAGCTTATGTTCATCATATGTCATCAACGTTCTGATCTCAGAACACTTTCTGTATTGTTTCCAATGCTTTCTCAAATAATTTGCATGAATTTCAGATATTGGAAAAGTACTACTCTTTGCAGTGTCGGAGACTCCTCTGTACTATTGGATGTTATGAAGAGTATCACTCACCTGTCTCACTGCAACACTGCTTAACCCCCCTGGCGGTATTCCCGAGTGTAGCTCGGGGTAAAGTTTCAGCACCACAAGGGGTAACCCCCCCGAGCTACACTCGGGAATACACTGCAGCGTTGCTCCGGGATCTCTTCTGCACTTACCTTGTCCTGCACTCCCGCGATGTCCCCCCTGCAGTGTCCCCAGCAATGTCCTCCGGCCGATGCCGGCATCCGTCTTCCGGGTTCCGTTCCCTGTGACGTCGGGACATACGGGGGACGGAACTGGCGGGAAATTTAAAAATGTGAAAAAGTGACATTCACTAAATACACTAAAATCACATAGTATAACATTCCTGTATCAAACCATTTCACATACATTTTGTCCCGAGTGCTTTGTCCGGCGCCCTGCCTGCATTTTTACTGTTCTTTCTGCCTGGAAACTGAGAAACGTCCATGGCGTCCAAAAAGCGTCCCTTTAGGTCAAAAGCGGTTTTAGACCGGCTAGAGAACAGCGATAGTAAATCAGAACCACTTGCAGAATTGAGTGATTGTTCAACAGGTAAAAAGTTTTGGGCATAAAATTGGCTAATCTTACATAATTTTGGGGTGCTGAAAACGAAAATGACCCTAAAAAATGTTGATTGGCTCTAGTTTCCATGATATATTCACCCATCTAATGACGTAAGCCATTCAAAATGATGATGCAACTTCAGCTGCATATTGCACAATTGATACTGGTGACCAATAGAAAATTGCATGTATACTGAGTTGATGCAATATTAGCCTTTAATTGCATCACTTCACTGCATAAAAGCTGCAGTATCTGTAGCTGATTGTAGTTCGTCTTTACATTTCGTTTTATGCTTATATAGGCTACTCAGTAATGCCTCGAACTTGTGTGAATAAAGCAGATAATTTCTGCTATATCTGCGGTGAAATAACTTTATGCCATTTAGGCTTTGTTATGTAGTCAATATCACTTGTTTTATATTTGTGGAAAGACATCTATCTATATAATTATTGTGCATTATGTAGTCATTACGCCTATAGTAGAAAACTTTCCATTTACAGAAAAACTAGAGCCAATTGACAAATTTCATTCTTATATTTGAACTCAGAATGTGAAATTCATTAAGAAATGGATCCTTTTGTTTCCAAAACTGGCAAAAAATAAAAATTTGTTGAACAGTGTAATGATTCGTGGGGGAAATTCCTCATCAGACACTGAAAACGATTCTGCGACTTTGCTCAGCGATGTGCGAACTTGGCGCTATATTTCACATTTCAGTGTTTTTGATTATATTATTGAATTAAATTTATTATTATTATATTATTATTTTTTATGATTATTTATTAAATTATAATTTATGATTTCGTGTTTCATATTTTAACATACCCGGGATGTTTACTAGACTCTTGTTCAGACAGATTTCAGTGAGTTATTCCTAAAAATGACAGGCCTACAATAAAAAAACTACATATTTCCATGCAAAAAAATGTACCGCTTTGAGCACAGAAATATGGACATAATCAGACCGCTAGGGAGGTTAATGTGTGATGAACTTCTCATTCCTGAGGGCCCAGTGCTTCCTCTGACATTACCTTTTCATGCTGGGTTGTAGAGCAGTGGTCTCCAGCTAGTGCTTCCTAAATCACATGTGACTACCTCCCCGAGTTATTTATGACATAATTTTTACCTCTGTATACATGTCATAAGAATGCCGTCAAATAACAGCTGTTTTATCCTTTATATAGTGGTGCGGGGACTTCCCGTACTGTTCCAGGAACAAAATCAAGTCGGACTGATCACTGCTCAGCCATTCACAGGAAGCCTTGTATTTTAGAAATGACTATCAGGCCTTCCTCTAGTTGGCTGAGGTGGAGAGGTGGGCGGATGACGTGAAGAAAAGGGCAGTCTCATTTATGTACAAGACCAGTAAAGATAATCCTATATAATTATTATACAGGATTTATATATTATTATTATTACTATACAGGATTTATATGGCGCCAACAGTTTGCTCAGCGCTGTACAATATAAGGGAGACAGTACAATTACAATACATTTCAGTACAGAAGGAATAGGACGGCCCGGGTCATGGAGCTTACAATCTAAAGGAAGGGGGAGGTATTACAAAAGGCGATAGCTGCGGGGGATGATCTGGTGGAGGTGATTCAAGTACAGTTCTTAGGTGGAGGTGGGGTAGGCTTCCCTGAAGAAGCGAGTTTTCAAAGATCGCCTAAAGGCAGACAGGGTGGGGGCTGACCAGACATGCTGTGGTAGGGAGTTCCAGAGGATGGGAGAGGCTCTGGAGAAGTCCTGGAGGCGAGCGTGGGAGGAGGTGATGAGGGAGCTAGAGAGGAAGATGTCTTGGGAGGAGCGGAGTGGGCGATCTGGGCGGTACCTGTGGATGAGGTTGGCGATGTAGCTAGGGGCAGTGTTGTGGATGACTTTGTAAGCTGTGGTTGGTATTTTGAATTTTATATGTTTTACATGACATTTTCCTTATTTTCCTCAGGTTCAACTAGTTAACAATCGATTTAAGGGAGTGAAGTATTTCCGGCTGAATACCCTCGCTTCTCTCGGTTATGTAGTTGTAGTCATTGATAATCGTGGTTCTTGTCACCGTGGTTTGAAGTTTGAAGGCGCATTTAAGTACAAGATGGTAAGAAAGCGACAGAGGTGGATTGGAGGGGCTTTCTTTTTTTTTTTTGTTTCAGAGTTCACATCTGGGCACATTTGTGGATGATGAAAACCAGACAATTTCTATACATTTCTGTAAAATTAATTATATTTTGCAATTGAACAGGGAAATGTAGGTGACAACTGTATATTTTAAGTGCTTTTTAACCACTTTGAGTCTGGACACTTGCACATCGTTCCAGTCCAGGTCAATTTTCAGCTTTCAGTGCTGTCACATTTTGAATGACAATTGCGCGGTCATGCAACACTGTACCCATATGACATTTTAAGCAATTTTTGAGGCACGTAGAGCTTTCTTTTGGTGGTATTTATTCACCACTGGGATTTTTATTTTTTTGCTATATAAATGAAAAAGACCAAAAATGTTGAAAAAAGGTGTGTTTTTCTTATACAATTTTGCAAATAATCTTTTTTCATAAATCTTGGCCAAAATGTATTCATCAATCTTTTTAGTAGAAAAAAAACAAATTAGTTTATAACCAAAAATTATAACTTTTCAAAAAATTTTTTTACATTTTTATTTAGTTTTTTTATATTATTTTTTTATTTTTTTTTTACATACTGTCACACTAGCAGTACAGTGTCACCATAGTGATACTGTATAACTTGTGGGGGGTGATGAAGATTTTCTTTTTCTTTTCTTACACTGATTGCTTTTACACCCATAAAGGCTGTAAAAGCAATCATTTCTCCTTCTCTCTGACTGCATTCTTGCAGCCATTGAGAAATACTATGAGAGCTGTGATTGGTCACAGCTTGTCACATGGTACAAGGCTGTTGTGAATAGCCCTGTACCATGTGATCTCTGTGATCATTCACAGATTTCACAAGCAGTAGGCAATGATGTCAAGAAGTGACATCTTGTTTACTACTCTTCATGTGATCGCTGATTGGCCAATCAGCGATCACATGAATCAGGACCTCGCAAAGAAGTCCCATACAGTGATATGTGTTCGGTGCCGTGGGCTCCCAGGAAGATCGCACATGCAATGGATGCGGGGGGATGTTTAGAAACGTCCACCCGCATCGGCAGTGCTCCCATCCAGCAGTTTATTGACATGGGCCGGACAGGAAAAGGTTAATAATGGTGCACCGAAATGAAAATTCTTGGACCGAAAAGTCAGGATGCATTTAGCCAAAAACCGAAATGGACAGGTTTTTTTTGTTTTGTTTTTGTTTTTTTAAGGGCTCATTGCCAAACTCCCCTATAGCGTTAGACAGGCATTTGGGAAGCGTTTTTAATGCTTCCCAAGAGCCCTATGCACATTTTTGAGGCATTTGCTAAGAGTTAAAACCGCACCACAAACACCTATAATGAAGTTTAATGGTATTAACACTCCGCAAACACCCCGCAAACGCCTGCCAGGCGTTTGAGGAGCATCACCATAGACTCGAATGGGAGTCTTCAAATCCTGACTTGACCTCATGTATCAATTTTGCCGCAACACTACAGCTTGAGTGTGAACAGCACTGTGTGCTGCCATGTGTAGAATTTTCATAGGTGTTTGAGGAGCGTTAAAAACACTTCCCTAACGCCTGCTAACTAAGCTAGTGTGAACTTAGCCTTAAATACATATTTTTTATATATAATAGTATTATATTTGACTTTTTAATTAACCATTAGCCGCCCGGCCAATGGCCATTTGGCGGCTTGAAAAGCGCTGCAGCTTTCCGGGTGCACGCCATTTGGCGTGCTCCCGCACATGCGCGGTTGCAGAGCGACGCAGCAGTGCGATTTGTCACCGCCCGTGCACCTCGGACACGGCCGATGACAGATCCGAGTACCGGCTCCCGTTGTGACGCTACCATGTGACCTGCTGTGACCAATCACAGCAGGTCACATGACAGTTGTATACATGGATGGCTTCATTCATGATGCCATCCATTGTATACTAGTGCCTAGCTGTGAATGGTCACAGCTAATCACATGCACATGTCATGTGATTAGCTGTGACCAAATCACAGCTAAGCACAAAAAAAAAAAAAAGCTGAACGAATCGATTTCATTCAGGTAAATGCTTGCTTATAGCAAAGTAATTCTTTGCTATAAGCAAATTGTGTAAAAAAAAAAAAAAAAAAAAATACTGATCACTTCCCCAAAGTAGTACAGTGTTACTATGGTAACATTGTACTATTTTGGTCATAGTAAAATATGAAAAAAAATCTTAAAAAAAATAAAAAAAAATGTAATAAAAAATTAAATATAATAAAAAAATAAAAACAAATTAAAAAAAAATATATATATTTTTTTTTCATACTGTCACCAGTCAGTGTCGCTGTTCACCGCCATGCCAGTTATATGATGACGCTGTACTGCACTGGTGACAGTATGTAAAAAAAAAAATAGTGAAAATAATTTTTTTAATTTTTTCATTTTCCGAAAAATTATGACAAAAAAATACAACTTCAAAAAACTCGCCATTCCTCTTATGAAGTACGTCAGACTGTCTACTCTGCAAAAAGGGGTCATTTGGGGGATATCTGTACTGTCCTGACATTTGGGGGATATCTGTACTGTTCTGACATTCTTGGACCTCAAGAAATTAGATTGGCTGTCAGTACTTCAGGATTGATCAATATTCAGATCTATACCATAGTTTGTGAACTCTATAACTTTCCTACAAACTAAAAAATACATCATAATTTGGGTTATTTTCACCAAAGACATGTAGCAGAATACATCTCGGCCTAAATTTATGAAGAACAATTATTTATTTGTAAACTTTTATAACAGAAACAAAAAATGTGTTTTTTTTCCAAAATTTTTGGTCTTTTTTTGTTAATTTAGCAAAAAATAAAAACCCCAGCGGTGATTAAATACCACCAAAAGAAAGCTCTAGTTGTGTGAAGAAAATGATCAAATTTTAGTTTGGGTACAATGTTGTATGACCGCGCAATTGTCATTCAAAGTGTGAGAGCGCTGAAACCTGAAAACTGGCCTGGGGAGGAAGGTGTAAAATTGCCCGGTATTGAAACGGTTAATATCAGGAATTTAAATAAATATGAATTAATTTTCAGCACCTTTTCGGCCAATAGGCTGCTTTCACACTGAGCAGTTTTTACAGCGCTTTGGCATTAACAAAAAAAAATCCCTTTAAATAAAATGTGCCTTCACACTTTTCCGTTGTGCTTCCCTTGTGGTGTTAAAAATCCTGTTTGCCACATTTTCCGGCGCATATTTGGTGAGTTAAAAAAAAACACACCTCCCCATTGAGGTCTGGTTGACACCAATGTGTTTTTTCAGGGCTTTTTGCAGAAATGCACTACAGTCTATTTCTACAGTCTATTTACCATGTTTTTTTTATGGGACCCGTTCACATCTATGCTTTTTTAGGAAAGGGTCAGGGACTTTTTTAAACACAAAATGTTGCATTTTTGGTTCAATAGACTTCAATGGAGACGCTAAAGAAAACGCATGTGGTGCATTTTTGCTGCGTTTGCCCAATTTTTTATGAGTTTTGCGTTTTTAATCTGCACAGCAACAAGTTGGCCAAAAAAAAATAAATGCAAAACGCATCAAAAAAAGGGTCAAAAACATGCGTGCAAAAAGCACTACAAAACACTAACTGCATTGGTGTAAACCAGGCCTAAAATGCACTGAAAACCCATCAAAATGCACTTGTGTTGCTTTTTGATGAGTTTTTTTTTTTTTGAGCTATAAAAAAACGCACCCTAAATGTGGCAAAATCGCAGCCAAAATTGCGTGTAAAATCGCTCGTACCATTATCTGCACCTTTTTTCCTATTGGCAAAATGCCAATAAGTATTTTCAGCTGATACATTTTGGCCACTGAAATATTGGTGCATCCCTACTTTTTAACCACTTCCAGTCCGGACACTTTCACCCCCTTCCAGTCCGGACACTTTCACCCCCTTCCAGTCCGGACACTTTCCCCCCTTCCAGTCCAGGCCAATTTTCAGCTTTTAGCACTATCACACTTTGAATGACAATTGCGCGGTCATGCAACACTGTACCAGTATGAATTTTTTAGCATTTTTTTGAGACAGATAAAGCTTTATTTTGGTGGTATTTATTCACCACTGGGATTTTTATTTTTTTTGCTATGTAAATGAAAAAGTCCCAAAATTTTGAAAAAAAGTGTTAAAATGTTGCAAATAATATTTCATCATAAATCTTGACCAAAATGTATTCCGTTATCTTTTTAGTAAAAAAATAAAAAACAAATTAGTTTATAACCAAAAATTATAATTTTTAAACATTTTTTTAAATTTTTTTTTTATATTATTTGTTTTTTTTGTTTTTTTTACATACTGTCGCCCTATGTACTACTTGTGGAGGGTGATGAAGATTTTTTTTTTTTTTTTTTTTTTACACTGATTGCTTTTACACCCATAAAGGCTGTAAAAGCAATTATTTCTCTTTCTCTCTGGCTGCATTCTTGCAAGCATTGAGAACTACTGTGTGAGCTGTGATTGGTCACAGCTTGTCACATGGTACAAGGCTGTTGTGAATAGCCCTGTACCATGTGATCTCTGTGATCATTCACAGATTTCACACGTAGTAAGCAATGATATCAGAAGTGACATCTTGCTTACTACTCTGCATGTGATCACTGATTGGCCATCACATGATCAGGACCTCACACAGAGGTCCCGTACGACGATCGGTGTTCCACTGTGTCCGGAGGACACAGCGGGCACCGGATCGCAGTGCTGCGCGCTTCCAGGGAGCGCGCACAAGCAGGGGGCAGGGAGGCCATTTATAAATGGCCACCCGTCTTTGCACTGCCACCATCCGGCCGTTTATATACAACGGCCGGACGGGAGGTGGTTAAAAATGTTGTGCGCTCAGTTTTAACCCTTTTACTGCCACTGCTTTTCTTAGAATGATACAGCTGCCCAGTTGTTTTCTGTGACCTTCGGAGTGTCTGTACCCACCTAACCCCCTATGCGTCCCAGGCTCCAACTGTCCCACCTTTCTGTCCGTGTGATATAAATAAAGTTTTAGTGAAACTAATAAAAACTGAAAAAAAAAAAAAAAGTTAACCCCCCCCCCCCCCAAAAAAAAATTTTTCTTTTGCCCACCTTTGCATACACACACACGAAAGTAACCACACCTGTTGGGGCATCTACATACGAAAACGTTGCTTGCGATACACGTTGCATATCGCTGCGCATAAATGAGAACAATATTTCTAGGCCCATTATCAACGGTTAACTCTAAACTTGTGTCCTGTAGAGGCTTTTAAAGCATCGCCTATGGAAAATATAGGGGACATTTGACATTTTGCAGGCGCATGCAAATTTAAAGCTGGTTACACATTATGCAATTTTTTTTCTACAATTTCCTTTAGATTTACCAAAACCACATAATATGAGGTCAAACCTAAACAATTTCGACTTGTGTGTAGTCCCGCAGGCTCTTGCACTACATAGCTGAAGGTACATCTAAAGCAGGGGTGGGCGACTGTGGCCCTCCAGCTGTTGTAGAACTACAAGTCCCATGAGGCACTGCAAAACTGACAGTTACAAGCATGACTCCCAAAGGCAGAGGCATGATGGGACTTGTAGTTCACCAACAGCTGGAGGGCCACAGTTGCCCACCCCTGATCTAAAGGAAATTGAACAAGAAAATCGTATAATGTGTAGCCAGCTTTACTCGGCACAACCTCATCTTTTATATTTTACAAAAAAAAATTGGGGTAATATGTTGCATTTGTGTGCCCTAATATAACTGTAGTGTATTTTTTTACTGAAATTTTTCCACTTGATAAACCGTTGCACAAATATTGTGCAACAAAACAAATTTAGAACTGCCACCATTTTATTCAACAGGGTGTCTGCTTTCAGAAAATATATCATTTTTGGGAGTTTTAACTAATCTTCAGGCCTAAAATAATTTTTTAACCACTTCCCGACCGGTCGTTGCATATAAACGGCCGGACGGTGGCAGTGCAGGGTCCTGTGGCCGTTTATAAACGGCCTCCCCGCACCCTGCTTGTGCGCACTCCCTCGGAGCGCGCAGCACCGCGATCCGGTACCCGCTGTGTCCTCCGGACACAGTGCACACCGATCGTCGGACAGGACCTCTGTACGAGGTCCCGATCATGTGATCACTGATTGGCCAATCAGTGATCACATGCAATGTAGTAAGCAAGATGTCACTTGTGACATCATTGCTTACTACGTGTGAAATCTGTGAATGATCACAGAGGTCACATGGTACAAAGCTATTCACAACAGCCTTGTACCATGTGACAAACTGTGACCAATCACAGCTCACTCAGTACTTCTCAATGAGTGCAAGAATGCACACAGAGAGAAAGAGAAATGATTGCTTTTACATCCTATATGGGTGTAAAAGCAATCGGTGTAAAAAAAAAAAAAAAATCTTCATCACCCCCCACAAGTAGTACAATGTCACTATGGTGACACTGTACTGCTAGGGTGACGGTATGTAAAAAAAATAAATAAAAAATAATAATATAAAAAAATAAAAATGTAAAAGAAAATGTTTAAAAATTATATTTTTTGGTTATAAACTAATCTGTATTTTTTCTTTTTACTAAAAAGATAACGGAATAAATTTTGGGATTTATGATGAAATATTATTTATTTGCAAAATTTTATTTAAAAAAAAACACTTTTTTTCAAAATTTGTGGACGTTTTCATTTAAATAGCAAAAAAAATAAAAATCCCAGCGGTGAATAAATACCACCAAAATAAAGCTTTATCTGTCTCAAAAAAATGCTAAAATATTCATATGGGTACAGTGTTGCATGACCGCGCAATTGTCATTCAAAGTGTGATAGCCCTGAAAGCTGAAAATTGCCCTGGTCAGGAAGGGGGTAAAAGTGTCTGGTCTGGAAGTGGTTAAACGTGCAAAAAAAAAAAACCCGCAAAAATTGCTTTGGCAGTGAAAGGGTTAAGCCTGCGTGAGTTTTACAATGTATGTTATATGTTCTGTCTGTTCCCCGTATGGTACAGCTTTTCTCTCACCCATGATCTCTCTGGTATATTTTTAAATTCAGCATGTGTGTTTTTACGACTGACGTTTATTTTCTGTTGATTCTTTTTCTCAGTTTTCCTTTCAATTTTTGTTCTTTTTAGGGCCAAGTAGAGATAGAAGATCAGGTGGAGGGGCTGCAGTATTTGGCTGCCAAGCACAGCTTCATAGACCTGGACAGAGTTGGTATCCATGGCTGGTCTTATGGAGGCTACCTTTCCCTTATGGCCTTGATCCAGCGACCTGACATATTTAAAGTAAGTATCTCTGAATGTGTTGCTTTGTGCCATCGTGATAACTAACTGTACCTCTGTATTTGAATGAGATTGAAAAAAATCAAACCTGCGCGTGGATAAATATACAAACTTGAAATGAAATCTAAAAAAGCTGCTCGTATAAAGGCAACATACAAATTAAAAACAAAGAAAATGCAGCGATAATCTATAACATAATAAATAATCATAAAGTCCAAATAAAATAGGTTTGGACAATTTGCACAAAGAGGAGTTCGGCACCGTCCACCATGACCAAGGCACCCGAACGAATAAGCCCCTTACCAGACGTTCTGACCGAAACACACCAGTCAATATACGCAGCCCAAAAGAGGGATCAATAGCGCTGATGATGAAGCTGACAATCCTCCCAAGGAGAAGATTAACTCTTCCTCTTTTGAGATCCTCAAAAGGCCAAAAAAGGACTCCCATCCAGTAATCAAAGAATATAAAAAGACGACAACTCATAGTGTAGTCAATTGGATGACGAAACGCGTTGGGTGGAGCTTCAGCGTGTGACGTCACTGCGTGCTGGAGGGACGGCGGCCATCTTTCTGGTTGGAAATTTTATTTTTAATGCTGGTAACCATTCGTATTGATGTACGTGGAACTTATATTAAATTGGTTTGTAATAATATCAACATACTGCACTATGAGTGGTCTTCTTTTTAGTATTTTGATATTATTACAAACCAATTTAAAACCTATTTTGATTATTTGGGACTTGTATTAATTGGTTTGTAATAATATCAAAATACAACACTATGAGTGGTCTTCTTTTTAGTATTTTGATATCATTAGAAAACAACTTAATACAAGTTTCACGTCCATCAATATGAATGGTTACCAGCATTAAAAATAAAGTTTCCAACCAGAAAGATAGCCGCCATCCCTCCAGAATGCAGTGACGTCACACGCTGAAGCTCCACCCAACGCGTTTCGTCATCCAATTGACTACACTATGAGTGGTCTTTTTATATTCTGTATTTGATTACTGGATGGGAGTCCTTTTTTGGCCTTTTGAGGATCTCATGAGTGAATCTTATCCTTGGGAGGATTATCAGCTTCATCATCTGCATTATTGATCCCTCTTTTGGGCTGCGTGTATTGACCGGTGTGTTTCGGTCAGAATGTCCGGTAAGGGGCTTATTCGTTCGGGTGCCTTGGTGATGATGGACGGTGCTGAACTCCTCTTTGTGCAATTTGTCCAAACCTATTTTATTTGGACTTTATGATTATTTATTATGTTATAGATTAGCGCTGCATTTTCTTTGTTTTTAATTTGAATGAGATTGATTAGTATCTTTTTCGATACACACGTCTTTCTCTTGCTAGCCTTTGTTTTTTTTCCCTTTTTATTTGTGCCTTTTCATATTAGAATCCTTATTAGGCATCATAACACTTTTTACCTACCTATTATATGTCCGTTAATGCTGTCTGTCTTTTGTTTCTCAGGTGGCCATCGCTGGAGCTCCAGTGACACTTTGGATCTTTTACGACACAGGATACACAGAGCGGTACATGGGCCACCCAGACCAAAACGAACATGGTTATTACCTGGGCTCTGTGGCGATGCAGGCTGAGAAGTTTCCTTCAGAGTAAGTCTTTTGATTTAAAAAAAAAATAAAAAATTGCTGAAAATACAGCATCATTTTTATTTTTGAAAGATTTTCAGTCTGTAATTTATCTTTAAAGCAGTAATAAAGTGTTACTAAACCCACAACAGTACAATCAGTATGCAGATGCAGTAAAGCATGCTTGTTATACTCACTGTGGAACCTAAGGGATTAATTCTCCACATTGTGTAAAAACGCAGTTTGATCCTGTCTTCTCTGATCCTCCCATTCTTCTTTTGTCTCCAATCCATCTGCTGATCTCTAGGAGTTACTCTGCACATGCTCAATTTTGTCTGTATTGCTAGAGAGTTTTTTTTTTCTTTGGGAGGGTGCATGAGATCAGCACAGGGCCAATCAGCACTATACAGACAGAGGGTCAGGGGTTATGCAGCCTCATAGGACAGTCAGAGCAGAATGAAAGCTCCTCCTACAAGCTTTAATCAGTGCTCAGCCGGACACTGATAGAAGTCACAAGACTGCTATATACTTCAGATGAGAGAAGGTATTTAGCAGTTTATATTTACTAAAATAATTGCATTTCCATGTTCTGTGCACTGTGGGAGACCAGATATAGTGAATGCAGGGTCCGGGGAGACCGGATATAGTGAATGCAGGGTCTGGGGAAACCAGATATAGTGAATGTTGGGTCTGGGGAGAGCAAATATAGTGAATGCAGGGTCCGGGGAGACCAGATATAGTGAATGCAGGGTCCGGGGAGACCGGATATAGTGAATGCGGGGTCCGGGGAGACCGGATATAATGAATGCAGGGTCCGGGGAGAGCGGATATAGTGAATGCAGGGTCCGGGGAGAGCGGATATAGTGAATGCAGGGTCCGGGGAGAGCGGATATAGTGAATGCAGGGTCCGGGGAGAGCGGATATAGTGAATGCAGGGTCCGGGGAGAGCGGATATAGTGAATGCAGGGTCCGGGGAGAGCGGATATAGTGAATGCAGGGTCCGGGGAGAGCGGATATAGTGAATGCAGGGTTCGGGGAGAGCGGATATAGTGAATGCCGAGTTCGGAGAGAGCGGATATAGTGAATGCAGGGTCCGAGGAGAGCGGATATAGTGAATGCAGGGTCCGGGGAGAGCGGATATAGTGAATGCGGGGTCCAAAGAGAGCGGATATAGTGAACGCAGGGTCCAAGGAGAGCGGATATAGTGAACGCGGGGCCCGGGGAGACCGGATATAGTGAACGCGGGGACCGGGGAGACCGGATATAGTGAACGCGGGGCCCGGGGAGACCGGATATAGTGAACGCGGGGCCCGGGGAGACCGGATATAGTGAACGCGGGGCCCGGGGAGACCGGATATAGTGAACGCGGGGCCCGGGGAGACCGGATATAGTGAACGCGGGGCCCGGGGAGACCGGATATAGTGAACGCGGGGCCCGGGGAGACCGGATATAGTGAACGCGGGGCCCGGGGAGACCGGATATAGTGAACGCGGGGCCCGGGGAGACCGGATATAGTGAACGCGGGGCCCGGGGAGACCGGATATAGTGAACGCGGGGCCCGGGGAGACCGGATATAGTGAACGCGGGGCCCGGGGAGACCGGATATAGTGAATGCCGGGTCCGGGGAGACCGGATATAATGAATGCAGGGTCCGGGGAGAGCGGATATAGTGAATGCAGGGTCCGGGGAGACCGGATATAGTGAATGCAGGGTCTGGGGAAACCAGATATAGTGAATGTTGGGTCTGGGGAGAGCAAATATAGTGAATGCAGGGTCCGGGGAGACCAGATATAGTGAATGCAGGGTCCGGGGAGACCGGATATAGTGAATGCGGGGTCCGGGGAGACCGGATATAATGAATGCAGGGTCCGGGGAGAGCGGATATAGTGAATGCAGGGTCCGGGGAGAGCGGATATAGTGAATGCAGGGTCCGGGGAGAGCGGATATAGTGAATGCAGGGTCCGGGGAGAGCGGATATAGTGAATGCAGGGTCCGGGGAGAGCGGATATAGTGAATGCAGGGTCCGGGGAGAGCGGATATAGTGAATGCAGGGTCCGGGGAGAGCGGATATAGTGAATGCAGGGTTCGGGGAGAGCGGATATAGTGAATGCCGAGTTCGGAGAGAGCGGATATAGTGAATGCAGGGTCCGAGGAGAGCGGATATAGTGAATGCAGGGTCCGGGGAGAGCGGATATAGTGAATGCGGGGTCCAAAGAGAGCGGATATAGTGAACGCAGGGTCCAAGGAGAGCGGATATAGTGAACGCGGGGCCCGGGGAGACCGGATATAGTGAACGCGGGGACCGGGGAGACCGGATATAGTGAACGCGGGGCCCGGGGAGACCGGATATAGTGAACGCGGGGCCCGGGGAGACCGGATATAGTGAACGCGGGGCCCGGGGAGACCGGATATAGTGAACGCGGGGCCCGGGGAGACCGGATATAGTGAACGCGGGGCCCGGGGAGACCGGATATAGTGAACGCGGGGCCCGGGGAGACCGGATATAGTGAACGCGGGGCCCGGGGAGACCGGATATAGTGAACGCGGGGCCCGGGGAGACCGGATATAGTGAACGCGGGGCCCGGGGAGACCGGATATAGTGAACGCGGGGCCCGGGGAGACCGGATATAGTGAACGCGGGGCCCGGGGAGACCGGATATAGTGAATGCCGGGTCCGTGGTTTAGTGACACTTTAAGCCCCAGTTCACATGAATCAGACAGGAATGTGCTGCACATTCCTATGCAATTCAGTGCGGTGCGATTTGAGGCCATTAATTTTGCATAGGCTCAAACCGCGCTGCATGCACTACTTTTGGAAATGCATTGCAACCAGATCGCATCTGGTGTAGGGAAACGCACTGTTTGCCAGCTGTGTTTGGGTTGTCGTTAACGTAAGACACTCGTTGCAGATTGCAACTGCAGTGCGTTTTGAACATGGTTTGGGAAATGCGCATGCGTGTTTCCCGCACCGCGTTATAGTGTGAACCTAGCCTACCATTTTTCTTCTTGGCTTTTTGTATTTGATGTCTTACTGATTTGGGAGCCTGTTTTGTAGTATGGACATATTGGTGTGCAGAACTGGGATTGTATAAACAGTGTCTTAATAATGTCTTCCAGGCCAAGTCGTCTGCTCCTCTTGCATGGTTTCCTGGATGAAAATGTGCACTTTGCTCACACGAGCATCCTGCTTAGCTTTTTGGTGCGCAGCGGGAAACCATATGACTTACAGGTGAGTGTTCTGGACTGTGCTGAAGAAAGCAAGCTTGGTGAACGCTATAACCATCATTACCAATACCGTGTACAGGATTAAGAGGACTATAGTAGCTCTGAAATATAGCAAATTAACCATTTGCCGACCTGCTGTAGTACATTTACTGTAGTAGTACATAACAACGCACCTGTACATCGCGGCTTTCTTCCGGGTCCGCATGCGCACACAGAACCGGAACACTGTGCTGTCAGTCGCTGCAGCACAAGCCGATCAGCAGGTCCTGACCATTGATTTATGACTGGAACCTGCTGATCGGCCCAGGGAATAACAGGTTCTTAACCAACACAAAGCTATCTTCAAACAGCAGCAATGTGCCGGATTTTTTTCTCCCTGAAAAGCAGGGAGTAACAACTGGCAGATTGCTTAGTAAAACAGCACACACACTAAACATTGTTAGACACCCATTTACCCCTTGATCGTTCTACATGTTAACCTCTTCAGAACCAGTGTCATTGGTACACTGACATTGTATATTAGTAGCACTGATCGCTGTATTCGTGTCACTGAATGGCAGTTAGTCAGATTTCCCCCAGCTTCAGTTACTGTCAGATTGCCTGCCACACTTTCACAGTCCCACTGATCAGTGCCATTACTAGAATAAAATAACTAAAAACTCCAGTATATATACCGTCATTTGTAGATGCTATAACTTTCATTCAAACCAATCAGTATACACTTTTTTTCACCAAAGATATAGCAGAATACATTTTGGCCTAAATTTATGAAGAAATTTGATTCTTTACATTTTTTATTGGCTGTTTTATAGCACAAAGTAGAAAATATTTTTTTTTTCTTCAAAATGTTGGATCTTTTATCATCGCAAAAAAATTTAAAAACAGTGGTGATCAAATACTCCCAAAAAGGCTCTACTGTTGTGAAAAAAAAGGAGATAAATTTAGTTTGCATACAGCATTGCATGACGCACCGTCATCAGTTAAAGTAACGCAGTGCTGAACAGCAGAAAAATGGACTGATCATGATGGGGGTAAAATCTTCCGTAGAATAAGTGGTTATTAAGGATGTTCTTGTAACGAATTATAATAAAGAACCAGGATGTTGCATGAGGGATTTAAACAAGTTCAATTAACCACCAGGGTCTTGTCTTTGAGCCCCATACAATAGCCACTTTATTTTATGCAAGGCATGCGATGTGACGCCTTTCTTTGCAGATCAGTCAGAGCGGTGGTCTGACAGCACAGAATATGTAACTTTGAGGGTCATGTTTATCAGTTTGTGTAATACAATGCTGGATGCAATAACTGAAAGCAAAGTCATATACACATACAATAGACAGGTAGTCACACAGGTACATTTAATCAGCTTTTACACCATTAATTATTCATGTGAAAGACCCTCTACCAAATGAATACCTGCCCTGGCACATCATAGTATTCACTCGGCACTCCAAGAAATAACAGAATCCAACTGCAATACTCTTTCACTGTCAAAACCTCCACTTTTATTATCACACGACACACTGGAGGATATATCTTATAGTCATCACAATCTGCATAATAACACACACCAATAATAATGTGAGCATTACAGCATGAAATACACATCAGCGTCACAGCATAGAATTAATACATTACTAAAGCTATGGGAAGACGAGAAGGAACAGACCCCATTGGAACCATACTGCACAGGAGGTCATGGGGAAGCCGTAAACACAACCAATCAATGAGCCCATATAGCCTTGGAAAGAGTCCCAGCGTCAGAGCGTCCCCTTTCACTAGGAAGGCTCCCATCGATCCCGTTTAAACGGCCGGCTTTTAAACCCTTTTCCTGGCAGCTTTCCTGAAGTGGGCGGGTGCCACACCCACTCTAGGAGGAGCTAGCAGAAAGGTTCTGTGAAGATAGCAGAGTCACGTCCAGCCACTATATTGAATAAACTACATTATCTAAGGAGTCACACTTTTGCTTCATATCAGCTTCTTATCTACCCTAAACTTGAAGATTTCTAACTTTTCAAGCAAGTAGGCATCTTTAATTGCACAAACAGGTTCTTATCTCCTAATATTAGATTGTAAGCTCCAAGGATCAGGCTCTCCTAACCCTCTTGTATAGTTGCTGTATTGTCTCCCATTATTTTGTAAAGAGCTGAGCAAACTGTTTGCGCTATATAAATCCTGTATAATAATAATAATAATGTAACATTTCTAGATGTCATAAACCGGTTCAATCCCACAAACAAGTTCTTATCTTGCTTTAATCAGTCTAATATCTTGTGACTGTTCCTTTAGCCAGAAAAATGACATCAGTCACTTCTCATGCTCCTGGCATTTGGGCAACAATGCTTTATTGCAAAAATTACCCAAGAAACAAAAGGGTCCAAGGCTAACACATTTCATAATGAAAGAACAAAGAGCACAGGCCTAGTGCATTACCATAAAAAATGTTTAATAAGAAATAAAGTAGGTGTTGTACTCACAAACGACAATAAAGTCAAGGCACGTCATAAAAGAACAGCTGGGTCAACACCGCGCTGAGTAACAGTCCGCAATAGGGAGTGTAGACATCCAATAGACTGACGCGTTTCGAGGACTTGCCTCTTCCTCAGAGCTCTACACTCCCTATTGTGGACTGTTACTCAGCGCGGTGTTGACCCAGCTGTTCTTTTATAACGTGCCTTGACTTTATTGTCGTTTGTGAGTACAACACCTACTTTATTTCTTATTAACCACTTCCTGTCCGGACACTTTTACCCCCTTCCTGTCCAGGGCAATTTTCAGCTTTCAGCGCTATCACACTTTGAATGACAATTGCGCGGTCATGCAATACTGTACCCATATTAATTTTTTACCATTTTTTTGAGACAGATAAAGCTTTATTTTGGTGGTATTTATTCACCGCTGGGATTTTTATTTTTTTTACTATGTAAATGAAAACGTCCAAAAATTTTGAAAAAAAGTGTTTTTTTTAAATAAAATTTTGCAAATAAATAATATTTCATCATAAATCTTGGCCAAAATTTATTCCGTTATTTTTTTCCAGTAAAAAAAAAAAAATCCAAATTAGTTTATAACCAAAAATTATAATTTTTAAACATTTTTTTTTACTTTTTTATTTTACTTTTTATATTATTATTTATTTATTTATTTTTACATACTGTCACCCTAGCAGTACAGTGTCACCATGGTGACACTGTACTACTTGTGGGGGGTGATGAAGATTTTCTTTTTTTTTTTTTTTTTTTACACTGATTGCTTTTACACCCATATAGGATGTAAAAGCAATCATTTCTCTTTCTCTCTGTGTGCATTCTTGCAGCCATTGAGAAATACTGAGTGAGCTGTGATTGGTCACAGCTAGTCACATGGTACAAGGCTGTTGTGAATAGCCTTGTACCATGTGACCTCTGATCATTCACAGATTTCACACGTAGTAAGCAATGATGTCACAAGTGACATCTTGCTTACTACTTTGCATGTGATCACTGATTCGCCAATCAGTGATCACATGATTGGGACCTCGTACAGAGGTCCCGTCCGACGACCGGTGTTTCACTGTGTCCGAGGACACAGCGGGCACCGGATCGCGGCGGCGCGCGCTCCCAGGGAGCGCGCACAGCTAGAAAAGGCAGGTGCTGTTTAGGAACGGCAACCCGCCCCTGGACTGCCACCGCCCTGCCGTTTATAAACAGCAGGCGGACGGCAAGAGGTTAAACATTTTTATGGTAATGCACTAGGCCTGTGCACCCTCTGTTTGTTCTTTCCTCATTCAGTATATTTGGATTCCCCCGGTCTATTTGAGGGCAGCAAGGTGTGCATGTTCCAGGACATTCTTAATGTGGTTGTAGCATCGAGTCCATCCCCAAGCGCAGGAGCATTTGTGTTTGCTGGTTCTTTGTTCTCAACACATTTCATAGGCATTACAGCGTGCATCACAGCGGCATAAGCGCGGTCGACGCGATCAACTGACCGAAAGTGACAAAAGGACTTTGCACAGAATTGTGACCTTGTGACCCGGGATAAGAGAACAACTGCCGCAAAAGTGACTGCATCACTCAATCTCAGTCCTGTGAAGCCTGAGATTGAGCTCTGAAATCGCTTTTGCAGCAGTTTTCACAATCTTGCACAATATCCTTTTTGTTTCTTTCGGTCAGTTGACCATGTCATCAACATTTTCCCGGAAACTGTGTACACCGTCATAACCTTTGATACTGTACCTCGCGGCACGGCAAATAAATCGGTGACTTCAGTCACAAAGGGACCAGCTAAGCAGCACCAACAATTTGCCCTCTTTGAAGCTCTGTGACGTGACTCCGTATTACTAGCAGCGCACGCAGCGAATGAGGAAAGTGAGGCTTCCCAGGTGTCTCATCAGACAGCGGAAGCAATAGAATGTTACATCACTTCCGCTTTCAATACCAAACATGCTTGAGGCGATTGTAGCCGTATTAGTGCATTTGCGGCAGAAACAATTGAGTACTTTCCGTGATACTTTTTTTATTTGCACTAACAAACAATTTTGAGGACAAGCTTTCGGGGAGTGTGGCCTTCTTCTATTCCTTTGTGATCAGTACTGCTTGGACCTGAAGAAGGGGGCATTCCCCGAAAGCTTGTCCTCAAAATTGTTTGTTAGTGCAAATAAAAAAAGTATCACGGACAGTACTCAATTGTTAATGCCAAACATGTACCGTATTTTTCGCTCCATAAGACGCACTTTTTTCCCCCAAAAAAAGGGGGGAAAATGTCAGTGCGTCTTATGGAGCGAATAAGGGGCGGCCGGTCCGGTATTTCCACCGCGGCCGTGTCAGAATACCAGGCCGGCCGCTCAGCTCTGCAGTGGGACCTTACCTGTTCCTCTATCCAGCTGCGCGCTGTCTTCCCGGCTTCTGTAGTGTGCGTGACAGCCGGGTGCCGAGTGCGCATGCGCAAGAAGCAGTGCTCTTTGTGAATGGTAAGGCGGTACCTGGGACACATGACACATCCCAGAAGCCGCCGGACCAATCACAAAGCGCAGCGCTTCTCGCTCATGCGCACTGGGCATCCGGCTGTCTGCCGAGCGCCGACACTACAGAAGCCGGGTAGACAGCGCGCGGCTGGATAGAGGAACAGGTAAGATGAAAGAACAACTCCGCGGAAGTAAGAGCGGGTACCTGTCAAATTCAGGTACCCGCTCCCCCCCCCCTCCCCAAAGGTCAGCAGTTATCTCCTGTACTGTGTCTGCAGTCTCTGGTCATCTCCTGTACTGTGTCCGCAGTCTCTGGTCATCTCCTGTACTGTGTCCACAGTCTCTGGTCATCTCCTGTACTATGTCCGCAGTCTCTGGTCATCTCCTGTACTGTGTCCGCAGTCTCTGGTCATCTCCTGTACTGTGTCCGCAGTCTCTGATCATCCCCTGTACTGTGTCCGCAGTCTCTGGTCATCTCCTGTACTGTGTCCGCAGTCTCTGATCATCCCCTGTACTGTGTCCGCAGTCTCTGGTCATCTCCTGTACTGTGTCCGCAGTCTCTGGTCATCTCCTGTACTATGTCCGCAGTCTCTGGTCATCTCCTGTACTGTGTCCGCAGTCTCTGGTCATCTCCTGTACTGTGTCCGCAGTCTCTGGTCATCTCCTGTACTGTGTCCGCAGTCTCTGATCATCTCCTGTACTGTGTCCGCAGTCTCTGGTCATCTCCTGTACTATGTCCGCAGTCTCTGGTCATCTTCTGTACTATGTCCGCAGTCTCTGGTCATCTCCTGTACTGTGTCCGCAGTCTCTGGTCATCTCCTGTACTGTGTCCGCAGTCTCTGGTCATCTCCTGTACTGTGTCCGCAGTCTCTGGTCATCTCCTGTACTATGTCCGCAGTCTCTGGTCATCTCCTGTACTATGTCCGCAGTCTCTGGTCATCTCCTGTACTATGTCCGCAGTCTCTGGTCATCTCCTGTACTATGTCCGCAGTCTCTGGTCATCTCCTGTACTATGTCCGCAGTCTCTGGTCATCTCCTGTACTGTGTCCGCAGTCTCTGGTCATCTCCTGTACTGTGTCCGCAGTCTCTGGTCATCTCCTGTACTGTGTCCGCAGTCTCTGGTCATCTCCTGTACTGTGTCCGCAGTCTCTGGTCATCTCCTGTACTGTGTCCGCAGTCTCTGGTCATCTCCTGTACTATGTCTGCAGTCAATTAGTCCAGAATTTTTTTTTCCTGTTTCCTGCCTCTAAAACCTAGGTGCGTCTTATGGAGCGAAAAATACAGTAACTTTCACACCTGAAATCTTAGATGAACCACAAATCATCTAATGTCTCCATTTTTTTTTGTCTAACTCCTGTATCATGTATTATGTCTTAATTGTCTCTTTTTTGTTGCATACTAGTGAAGTGCTTCTTCTTTTCCAGATCTATCCTCAGGAGCGTCACAGTATTCGGGTCCCTGAGTCAGGAGAACATTATGAACTGCACCTCCTATATTACCTGCAGGAAAACCTGGGCTCCCACATAGCAGTTACCAAATCCTTGTGAGCACAGTGTTAGCGGTGCTCAGGGTGGGAAATTGGGAGTGCTGCTCCCCCTGCTGCCGGCAAATAAAGGCACCTGTACACCCCATACACACAGCTTCCTTCTAGACAGACTTTCAGAGGAGAGGAGATGGAAGGCGTAGTATCTATTACCTGCAATGATATCCAACACAATGTACCTGTCAAAACGGATAACAAACCCGGTGTCACCGCTCATAACTGCATTTCTCGTTTCTGAGGGAATCTGTGTTACCTCCGACACTACATGTCTTCTCGCAGATATGATGTGGGCTTTTTGCACTTGTTTTTGTTTTCTATCCCATTTTAGCCACATGCGGTCCGGCTGAGCTGTAATGTAATGCTATATGGAGGACATTCATGAAAATAACTCTTTTACAGGTGACTCTAAAATAATGTCGTGATTGACCTTCTTTAAATCTTTACCTAGACCAGGGGTAGGCAACCTGCGGCTCTCTAGCTGTTGCGGAACTACATTTCCCACGAGGCATTGCAACATTACAAAACTGACAGTTACAGCTATGACTTGCAGAGGCATGATGGAACTTGTAGTCTTGCAACAGCTGGAGAGCCGTAGGTTGCCTACCCCTGACCTAGACACATTTTGGAGCTAGCTTGCCTATATGTATATGGAATACTTTGATCACCAACTACTCAAAGCAGACCTAGGGTCTCCCTTTAAAAAAAAAACGCCATGAGAGATACACAGGAGCTGCTGTTGTTGACCTTCAGAAAATGCTATTTGCCCGGCTGTTATATTGACCCATCAGCTATAAGGCTACTTTCACACTGATTTTTAGCAAAAATGCATATGCATTTTTACAGCGTTTGTGGTGCGTTTTTTTTACAGGACACATGACTCAAAAACTGATCACCAACTACTCAAAGCAGATCTAGGGTCTCCCTTTAAAAAAAAAAAATGCTATGAGAGATACACAGGAGCTGCTGTTGCTGACCTTCAGAAAATGCTATTTGCCCGGCGGTTATAGTAACCCATCAGCTATAAGGCTACTTTCACACAGTGTTTGTGGTGCGTTTTTTTTTTTTACAGGACATGTGACTCAAGAACTGCACCAAAAACACAACACTATGCGTTTTTGCAGCCTTTTCCTTTGATTTCAATGGGGAGGTGCGTTCTTGGTTCCTTTTCTGTACTGCACCAAAAATGCAGCAAGCAGGATGCAAAAAAACGCATCGGACCCGCGTATAAAGTCCCATAGGAAAACATGGTCATACGTTTTTATTCCACTCTTTTTTTTTTTTAATGCAAAAGCGTAAAACAAAACTGATTGGTGTGAAACCAGCTTAATACATAAAGGATAAGTTCATCATTGAAGCATGTTACATGTTCCACCCGATTTTAGGTTAGAGTATGTAGCATGTTACAGCATCTGCAGCCTCTTCCCCCTGCTCCCCCCGTTCCCCAGTCCCATGACAGTACATAAAGGATAAGTTCATCACTGAAGCATGTTACATGTTCCAGCCGATATTAGGTTAGCATAAGTAACATGTTCCGGCATCCACAGCCTCTCCTCCTGCTCCCCTCCCCCACTTCCCATGACAGTACGTAAAGGATAAGTTCATCATTGAAGCATGTTACATGTTCCACTCGTTTTTAGGTTGGAATATGTAACATGTTCCAGCATCTGTAGCTTCTCCCCTGCTCCCCCCCCTTCCCATGACAGTACGTAAAGGATAAGTTCATCACTGAAGCATGTTACATGTTCCACCCATTTTTAGGTTGGAATATGTAGCATGTTACAGCATCTGCAGCCTCTTCCCCCTGCTCCCCAGTCCCATGACAGTACGTAAAGGATAAGTTCATCATTGAAGCATGTTACATGTTCCACTTGTTTTTAGGTTGGAATATGTAGCATGTTACAGCATCTGCAGCCTCTTCCCCCTGCTCCCCAGTCCCATGACAGTACGTAAAGGATAAGTTCATCATTGAAGCATGTTACATGTTCCACTCGTTTTTAGGTTGGAATATGTAACATGTTCCAGCATCTGTAGCTTCTCCCCCTGCTCCCCCCCCTTCCCATGACAGTACGTAAAGGATAAGTTCATCATTGAAGCATGTTACATGTTCCACTTGTTTTTAGGTTGAAATATGTAGCATGTTCCAGCATCTGCAGCCTCTCCCTCTGCTCCCCCCTTCCCATGACAGTGGGCCAGTGATCTTCTTCCCGCACCCGCTGTCACTATTAAAAACCGCGCTGCTGTGCCGGACTCCACCCACACGGCTGCGTCATTCACGGTTTCCCGCGAACGAATGCCTACAAGTGCCGTTACTCATTGCAGCTGACAGCTTGTAGTTCTCAATCACTGCAAGGGCACCGGAGAGCCTCCACGTAGTCCATTGACCTTCCTACCCTCAGGTAACTGCCTGCCTGTACGAGGAATGAGCAGACAGCTGTCCTGAGAGTCTGCACATTGCACCTGTGATCATCTGATTATAGATGCAATGCTCTGCAGGGTCCTTTAGAAAAAAATAATAAATGCACTTTTTTTATTTTTTTATACCTGCAAAAAAAAAAAAAAGTGCATTTATTTATTTATTTTTAAAAAGGTGAACTTATCTTTTAAAATCACTGGCCTGGAGCAAGTATGCAGATGAGGAAGTGAGGAAATCACTGGCCTGGAGCAAGTATGCAGATGAGGAAGTGAGGAAATCACTGGCCTGGAGCAAGTATGCGGATGAGGAAGTGAGGAAATCACTGGCCTGGAGCAAGTATGCGGATGAGGAAGTGAGGAAATCACTGGCCTGGAGCAAGTATGCGGATGAGGAAGTGAGGAAATCACTGGCCTGGAGCAAGTATGCGGATGAGGAAGTGAGGAAATCACTGGCCTGGAGCAAGTATGCGGATGAGGAAGTGAGGAAATCACTGGCCTGGAGCAAGTATGCAGATGAGGAAGTGAGGAAATCACTGGCCTGGAGCAAGTATGCAGATGAGGAAGTGAGGAAATCACTGGCCTGGAGCAAGTATGCGGATGAGGAAGTGAGGAAATCACTGGCCTGGAGCAAGTATGCAGATGAGGAAGTGAGGAAATCACTGGCCTGGAGCAAGTATGCGGATGAGGAAGTGAGGAAATCACTGGCCTGGAGCAAGTATGCGGATGAGGAAGTGAGGAAATCACTGGCCTGGAGCAAGTATGCAGATGAGGAAGTGAGGAAATCACTGGCCTGGAGCAAGTATGCAGATGAGGAAGTGAGGAAATCACTGGCCTGGAGCAAGTATGCGGATGAGGAAGTGAGGAAATCACTGGCCTGGAGCAAGTATGCAGATGAGGAAGTTCAGAGGTAAGTCGGAAGTCCCTATTGGCATACTTGCTGCAGGTCAATGATTCAAGTGGAACTTTAAGGAACTTTTGCTTTTCTCTTAACAGGTTCACTTTAAGTAAAAAAAAAGTAGAAGAAAGTAACAGAAGACGTGAAATGATTTCCTTGGCAGCAAAAACACTTCTGAATCCCATAGTTGTTGGCCTTGTGACCAAACTGTCACTTGGTCCCCCTGAAGGGGTGGATGATTACACCAGTGTTTGGTCGTAATAATGGCAGCCTTGAACTGATGGAGCGGCAGGTGTAACCAAGATAAAGTCACGCTTTTACGTTTTAATGAGTTTAAAGTGTTACTAAAACCACAACAGTACAATCAGTCTGTATGTGCAGTAAAGCATGCTCACTGTAAAACCTAAGGGGTTAATCATCTGCATTGTGTAAAAAGGTTGTTTGATCCTGTCTTCTCTGATCCTCCCCGTCTACTGTCCCCCTCTTATCTCCTGATAAGACATATTGTGTGGAAACAAACTGCACATGCTCAGTTTGGTGTGTATTGCTAGAGAGGTTTCTCTTTTCTTGGGAGAGTGCATGTGATCAGCACAGGGCCAATCAGCACTGTCCAGAGGTCAGGGGTTCTGCATCCTCCTAGAGCAGAATGAAAACTCCCCCTATTATTTAACCGGTGCTCTGCTGGTCACTGTTAGAAGTCACAAGACTGCTATATACTGCTGATGAGAAAAGGTATTTAGCAGTTTATATTTGCTAAAAATAATTGCATTTTCATGTTCTGTGATATAGTGATTGCAGGGTCCGGGGAGAGCGGATATAGTGAATGCAGGGTCGGGGAGAGTGGATATAGTGAATGCAGGGTCCGGGGAGAGCAGATATAGTGAATGCGGGGTCCGGGAAGAGCGGATATAGTGAATGCAGGGTCCGGGAAGAGCAGATATAGTGAATGCAGGGTCCAGGTAGAGCAAATATAGTGAATGCTGGGTCCGGGAAGAGTGGATATAGTGAATGCTGGGTCTGGGGAGAGCGGATATAGTGAATGCAGGGTCCGGGGAGAGCGGATATAGTGAATGCAGGGTCCGGGGAGAGCGGATATAGTGAATGCAGGGTCCAGGTAGAGCAACTATAGTGAATGCGGGGTCCGGGGAGACCAGATATAGTGAATGCTGGGTCCGGGGAGAGCGGATATAGTGAATTCAGGGTCTGGGGAGAGCGGATACAGTGAATGCAGGGTCCGGGGAGATCGGATACAGTGAATGCAGGGTCCGGGGAGAGCGGATATAGTGAATGCGGGGTCCGGGGGAGAGCGGATATAGTGAATGCAGGGTCCGGGGAGAGCGGATACCGTGAATGCGGGGTCCGGGGAGAGCGGATACCGTGAATGCGGGGTCCGGGGAGAGAGGATACCGTGAATGCGGGGTCCGGGGAGAGAGGATACCGTGAATGCGGGGTCCGGGGAGAGCGGATATAGTGAATGCAGGGTCCGGGGAGAGCGGATATAGTGAATGCAGGGTCCGGGGAGACCGGATATAGTGAATGCAGGGTCCGGGGAGACCGGATATAGTGAATGCAGGGTCCGGGGAGACTGGATATAGTGAATGCAGGGTCCGGGGAGATCGGATATAGTGAATGCAGGGTCCGGGGAGAGCGGATGTAGTGAATGCAGGATCCGGTTAGATCGGATATAGTGAATGCAGGGTCCGGGGAGACCGGATATAGTGAATGCAGGGTCCGGGGAGATCAGATATAGTGAATGCAGGGTCCAGGGAGAGCGGATCTAGTGAATGCAGGGTCCGGGGAGATCGGATATAGTGAATGCGGGGTCCGGGGAGAGCGGATATAGTGAATGCAGGGTCCGGGGAGATCAGATATAGTGAATGCGGGGTCCGGGGAGAGCAGATATAGTGAATGCGGGGTCCGGGGAGAGCGGATATAGTGAATGCGGGGTCCGGGGAGAGCGGATATAGTGAATGCGGGGTCCGGGGAGATCGGATATAGTGAATGCGGGGTCCGGGGAGAGCGGATATAGTGAATGCAGGGTCCGGGGAGAGCGGATATAGTGAATGCGGGGTCCGGGGAGATCGGATATAGTGAATGCGGGGTCCGGGGAGAGCGGATATAGTGAATGCAGGGTCCGGAGAGCAGGTTTCAGGATTAAGGCCTGGTTCACACCTATGTTTGTTGCAATCTGCTGTGGGAAAAAAAGTCCTTGACCCTATGCAAAAATGCAGCGGCTGTAAACACATCGATGTGAATGTGTCCCATAGGAAGCCATGTTAAATGGACTGTAGTGAGTTTCTGCAAAATGTATAGGTGTGAACTAGGCCTTAAGTGTAACTTCACATCTAATGTCCCTTTGAATAGTTCATTTGGGCCAAGCTTTAAGGTTTTTTACCATAATGCATTCTATACTTCGAGGTAAAAAGAAAACCCTGTGCAGCATGATCCCCCCACCCCCTTTATTCTTACCTGAACCCGATCTGATCCAGCGATGTGCACGAGAGCAGCGCTCTCTCCCTCCTCCCTGAGCAAATTGATAGCAGCGAAAGCCATTGGCTCCCACTGCTGTCAATCAAATGCTGTGATGAGGGATCGGGGGTGTGGCTAAGCTGCCCGCTCTCTGTCAATAGACGCAGACAGGGCGGCTCGGGAGCAAGTCCTCACGGGTGTTCCTATGGAAAGCGACTTACTGTGAGGGCACTAGCCAAAGAGAAGGAGCCTGGAACGCGGGTGGGGGAACCCAGAAGAGGAGGATCATGGCTGCTCTGTGTAATACCATTGCACAGAGCAGGTAAATATAACCAAAAAAAAATGAAGGTTTAATGTTATTTTAATGCATTTTCTGCATTAAGGTAAAACAAATCTGCATACATCTCCCCCCTCCATTGGCTCCTGCTGCTGTCAGTCACAGCCAGGAAAAAGAGATCGGGGGAGAGGGGCTTGGGAGCAAGCACACGAGTTCCCCCATAGCAAGCGGCTTGCTGCAGGGATAGAGGAGCCAGGAACCCCATCAACGGACCTGAGAAGAGGAGGATCGGGATAACTGCAAAACCATTACACAGAGCAGGTAAGTATAACAAAAAAAAAATGAAGGTTTAATAGTATTTTAATGCATTCTCTGCATTAAGGTAAAAAAAAAAAATCTGCATTCAGCTCCCCCTACCATTGGCTCCTGCTGCTGTCAGTCAAGGCCAGTAAAGAGATATGGGGGGGGAGCTCAGGAGCAAGCACACATGAGTGCCCCCATAAAAAGCGGCTTGCTGCAGGGATAGAGGAACTGGGAACCCCATCAATGGACCTGAGAAGAGGAGGGTCGGGATAGCTCTTTGCAGAACCATTACACAGAGCAGGTAAGTATAACAAAAAAAAATGAAGGTTTAATATTTTAATGCATTCTCTGCATTAAGGTAAAAAAAAAATCTGCATTCAGCTCCCCCTGCCATTGGCTCCTGCTGCTGTCAGTCACAGCCAGTAAAGAGAGATCGGGGGGTGGGGCTCGGGAGCAAGCACACATGGGTGCCCTCATAGCAAGCGGCGATAGGTGAGCCAGAAACCTCAGCGAGGAATCTGAGAAGAGGATCGGGATAGCTCTGTGCAGAACCATTACACAGAGCAGGTCAGTATATGTTTGTTGTTTTGATGTAAAAAAAAAAAAAACTGAGCATTCACAATCGATTTAATACAGCGCACTCAGCAAGAGCACCTGTTCTGTAAATAGTTTGTTTTGTTGCTTGGCCCAAATGAACTATTTTAAAGGGATATTATATCCGGAGTTATGCAGGCCATAGACGGGTCGAAAACCATCCGTTTCTTAAAAAAAAAAAACTAAAAATCGGTCGTTCGATCGGCCGACGTTACCACCAACGGTAAAAAAAACAGCCGATTTTCGTCCCATCTACGGCCGGCATTTAATTACTTCTGTCCCTGCAGAGAGCTCCACTATTATATTTGACATGAAAAAGTATTGCGGTTGCAACAATGTATCCATTTCAGATACAGATGGTTTTATTCGGATACAAATGGATACATTGTTGCAACCGCAAGACTTTTTCATGTCAAATATAATAGCGGACTGGAATTCTTTTTCTTCTTTTTTTTTCTTCTTTTTCTTCTTCTTGCAGGCCACAGCTCATGCACAGATTTTTTATCGGTAAAAAGATCAGCCAATTTGCCCATCATTGCCGCGAAAATCGGCCAATTTTTTTCCAACTTTACCGATAAAAAAAAAGTGCCAAAATCCAGAAAAACGGCCGACCAATTAACCCATTAATGGTGGGAAAATCAGCCGATATTTTTTCGTCCGAAAAATCGTCCGATTTTCGGGCCATCTGTGGCCTGCATTAGGCTGGCCATACACTACACAATTTTCTGCCCAATTTCCTTTAGATTTACCTTCAACTATGTACTGCAAGGACCTGCCTAATTGGATACAATTGAATGTGTTGTTTAGGTTTGACCTCCTATTATATGGTTTTTGGTAAATCTAAAGCAATTTTCTCAAGAAAATTGTATAATGTGTGGCCAGCCTTACTAAAACTGGAGAGTGCAAAATCTGGTGCAGCCGTGCATGGGAGCCAATCAGCTTCTAACTTCAGCTTGTTCAATTAAGCTTTGACAAAAAAAAAAAAAACTGGAAACTGACTGGTTTCTCTGCAGAGCTGCACCAGATTTTAGTAACCCAACCCCTATGTGACTGTTTATATGGAGTCCAGGTCCATTTTAGTGACCGTGATTGTGAGCTACTATGGTGAATAACAAAAAGTGATTAATTGATTAAATTAAATAAATGAGCACACATATGGTTCGCTGACACTGAACACTAACTCATATACTAGTACGTGTGACTTAATAAATAATATAAATACGTGTCGCGCTCCAATAATTAAATATAAATAAATATTCGATATGCTATTTATCGTGATTCAAAACCAAATTGAAAAAAATATATATATATATATGTGTGTGTGTGAATGTGAAAAAATAGTAATTATCCTATACAATGTGATATAATATAAAAAAAACTGTCCAAATTATGCACAAAAAAAATAATTGAAATTGTGTATAAAAAAAAAAATAAAAAATTATACACACACATATATATATATATATATATATATATATATATATATATATATATATTTTTTTTTTTTTTTTTTTTTTTCAATTTGGTTTTGAATCACGATAAATTGTGATATAATATAAAAAAAATGTCCAAATTATGCACAAAAAAATAATTGAAATTGTGTATAAAAAAAAAAAAAAATTATACACACACATATATATATATATATATATATATATTTTTTTTTTTTTTCAATTTGGTTTTGAATCACGATAAATTGTGATATAATATAAAAAAAAATGTCCAAATTATGCACAAAAAAATAATTGAAATTGTGTATAAAAATAAAAAAAAATTATATATATATATATATATATATATATATATATATATATAAAATAAATAAAAAATATATAGCATATTGGGATATATAGCATATTGAATATTTATTTATATTTATTTATTGGAGCGCGGCACATATTTATATTATTTATCAAGTCCATTTTAGTGCTGGCAGCGAACCGCACATGCTCAGAAGATAGGAGGTGGGCATGCGGAGACCTACAGAAAGGTATGGGGGGATCGTATGAACGACTTGCAGGACACGACTATATAATGAGACGCTTTTTGGACTTTGCAGGGGATGAGCTGATGGTGGTACACAGCTGAGCATTATTGTTAAAAAGTCTTCTTTACTAGACGGCACCATCCTCCTGTACATGCCGTAACCCAGGGGGGGTGTCAAACCGGCTGTTGCCAAAACTACAAATCCCATGAGGCATTGCACGTTCGACAGTTACAAGCACGACTCCCACAGACAGAGGCACGATGGGACTTGTAGTTCCGCCACAGCCGGAGGCCCGCCAGTTTGACACCCGTGCCGTAACCTCCGGAACGATTTTCATAAATGTCCTCCAGTTTTTTGTTTTTTTTTTACTTCAAGTGAAAGCTGTAGAAAGGGCCACCCAAGACTTTATATACGAGTTCTTGTATTTCAGTGCTTCTGGGGGACGTGTCAATGTACTTCTTTCTAAAATACTTTCCAGAGTTAGAATTAAGACTTACTTCTGAGTGGGAATCGGAGAAGACCTTTCCAAAGAGATGACTTATCATCATGGCATTTCTGTAACTGAACATAGATGGGGAGGGAAAAAGGGGGGGGGGGGGGCGCAGCTTTGCAAAGTCACTAAGCTGCAGCTGCTTAAAAGTGCCTGGATCAAACCAGTAGAGCATAGCATTTTTGGAAATTCTTTGAATTATCTTTGGTTTGGAACCTTTTTTGGGGGGGTGGGTGGGTGGGTAATGGGGGTTTAACAGCTGTCTTGCAACAGTGCATATTTTTTTTTTTGTTTTGTTTTCTAATTGCGGTCCATCACAACCGAACAAATTCTTTCTTTCGTGGCCCAAAACCCCCACATCCGCTATCTGTGTGACGCTCCCTTCATCGGTGGGTGTGATTTCAGTGTATGATACCATGGCGTCGCCCACAGATCCGTGTATTCAGCTGTCATGTAAAAGCACTTTATTACATAGAAGAGGTGCTAATAACTACTTGAACATTTTTATCAATTTGGAAATTCCACCTTTTCCCAGTTTTGTCGATTTTCAGATGCATCCCTATTAAAAAACCTATTATGCTAACGGAGGTTATTCACAGATGAGCTTCGGCGCAGCGGCGGCTAACTCACCCACGTTTCTCCCACAGTCCACATTCTGGTATACAAATACCGATCGCTCTTATACCTCACACGTTTTACCGCATGTTTTAACAAAAAAGGATCTCGGATCGAAAGCTGGCGTTGAAAGATGGAGGCTGATATGTTTTATTTTTTGTTTTGTTTTGGTTTTTTTTTTGTTTGTAAAGCCTATCATCCTTAGTCGATTTGTGTTGAATTGTATGCTATGCACCTTCCCCTTTATATCAGGAATGGTATGATCTCGCATCTAGGATGGTTGTGCTACAAGGTGGTTTTTTATTTATTTTTATTTTTAATGTGTTTTTTGTTTGTAAAGCCTATCATCCCTAGTCGATTTGTTGAATTGTATGCCATGCACCTTCCCTTTAAATCAGGAATGGTATGAATCCCGCATCTAGGATGGCTATGCTACAAGGTGTTTTTTTTTTGTTTTTTATTTATTTTTAATTTTTTTGTTTTGTTTTTTGTTTGTTTGTAAAGCCTATCATCCCTAGTCGATTTGTGTTGAATTGTATGCCATGCACCTTCCCTTCAAATCAGGAATGGTATGATCTCGCATCTGGGATGGCTGTGCTACAAGGTGGTTTTTTATTTATTTATTTTTTAATTTTTTTTTTGTTTGTTTGTAAAGCCTATCATCCCTAGTCAGTTTTTGTTGAATTGTATGCCATGCACCTTCCCTTTAAATCAGGAATGGTATGATCCTGCATCTAGGGTGGCTATGCTACAAGGTGTTTTTTTTTTTTTGTTTTTTGTTTTTGTTTGTAAAGCCTATCATCCCTAGTCAGTTTTTGTTGAATTGTATGCTATGCACCTTCCCTTTAAATCAGGAATGGTATGATCCTGCATCTAGGATGGCTGTGCTACAAGGTGTTTTTTTTTTGTTTTTTATTTATTTTTATTTTTTTGTTTTTTGTTTTTTTGTTGTTTTTTTTTTGTTTTTTTTTTGTTTTTTTTGTTTGTTTTTTTATTCCATACCCTGGTGCAGAAGATTAAAAAAAAAAAACGCTGGACTCTGCATGCCCTGTGACATCATTGCGCTGGCCAGCGTGAACGTTAACCTCATCCTGCAGGATAAGGACACTTTGCTGCTGTATTCTTACACTTGGTTGGACCTGTGTGTGTGTGGGCACACACATCATCTCCATGGACCTGAAAACAGGAATGATGGGGGGGTGTTTCTCTCCTAATTTCTGCAGGGTACCCAGCCCATCGGTCAAAAAAAAAAAAAATCAATTCCATCTTTGCTTTTTCCAGATTTAAATACTGACAAATACACATTTAAATACAATTAAGTTATTATTGTTGAGCCTTGTCCTAGATTTATCGGTAAGCACCTGTAGTTCAAAAAAAAAAAAAAAAGAAGTAAATTACTAGGTCGACCTTCACCTTCCGGAGTCCCTGCCTTAAAGTGTGTTGGCTTGGCGTGCAGGGAGAACGCATAGTTTAGACGTATCGTCAGCCATGTGGGACAGATTTCAATCTCCCCTTTTCAGTGAGCCTGTATAAATTTCTAGAATGTCAAGTGTTTTAAAACAAAAAAACAAAAAACAAAACAAAAAAAAAAAAAACTGTAATTATCTGACTTTTTATTTTAATGATGGAGTCTACAAAACTATTAATCTCATCTTGTTCTGTCACTGTCATTAATGCATATTTGCTCTCTTCTCACACAGACTCTTTTAAAGGTGCCATATTCTGCTATGTTTGAAAACTAGAGATGCTATAGTCTTTAAAAAAGAGGGAAAAACATTTGTGTCTTCTGGTTATTTCATTCTGTATTGTGAATGCCGTCGTCTCCTGATTTATGACTGTAAGTAGAACTATGGGCAAAACTTTTTTTTTTTTTGAGTTATAACTCCTGTCAGATTTCTTTCTTTGCCATCTGTGTCCCATTGGGGAGATTTCCCTTCATTTCCTGTCCTGTTGTCCAATCAGGAATGAAGAAGAAATTCCTACAAATGAACCTCTTGCTTGTACCAATACGAGCCTTCCTTCGGGGGTTTCAGGCGCGCCTGCGTGCACCCCCCCTGCTGACCTGTGCTGTGATTGGACAGGGCAGGAGTTTGTCAGAAGGTTACAGCCAATGATTTTTTTTTCTTCCAGGTTTATAACTCCTGTCAGATTTTTTTTTTTTTTTTTTGCCATCTGTGTCCTATTGGGGAGATTTTCCTTCATTTCCTGTCCTGTTGTCCAACCAGGAATGGAGAAGAAATTCCTACAAATGAACCTCTTGCTTGTACCAATACGTCACTGCCTTCCTTCGGGGGTTTCAGGCGTGCCTGCGTGCACCCCCCTGCTGACCTGTGCTGTGATTGGACAGCGCACGAGTTTGTCAGAAGGTTACAGCCAATTATTTTTTTTTTTCTGCGTTATAACTCCTGTCAGATTTTTTTTTTTTTTTGCCATCTGTGTCCCATTGGGGTGATTTTCCTTCATTTCCTGTCCTGTTGTCCAAACAGGAATGGAGAAGAAATTCCTACAAATGAACCTCTTGCTTGTACCAATACGTCACTTCCTTCCTTCGGGGGTTTCAGGCGCGCCTGCGTGCACCCCCCTGCTGACCTGTGCTGTGATTGGACAGCGCACGAGTTTGTCAGAAGGTTACAGCCAATGATTTTGGCTGTATACCTGCTGATCGGCTGAGGCCAATCACAGGACTCTGTACACAGATAGCAATCTGGCTGTTTCTTCTCCCTGTAATCAACTCTTTGAGTTCAGGGAGAAAAAGCAGCCAGATCTTTGAGTAAAAGCAGCACACATTACACTTGTTAGACACGCAGTTAACCCTTTGATGTTAACCCCTTCCCAGCCAGTGACATTTGTACAGTGTACAGCATTATTTCTGATCACTGTATGACCCCCGAGTCACATATATGCGGCCGCGTTTTGCACGGGCACGAGAGCCCATTCATTTGAATGGACTCCTGTGCCCGTGATCCGCAGGGAAGAAGTCCCTGTACTTTGGAAAACGCAGCTCCAAGTACAGTTGTGTTTTTCCAGTGCGGGCGGCGTGCCATTAGAACGGGGTCTGCATTTCTCTGCGGCGGCACGGATTTTCGTGCGGATCCGCAGCGGCACCACCTGCACAGATGTGAACCTAGGGTTAGTGTCACTAGCAACGTCAGTGACCGTTAGTGTCCCCCCCCCCCCCCCCAGCCAGTGTCTGTTAGCACCAGATTGCCCGCCACACTATCACAGTCACACTAAGTCGCTGATCACCACCATTACCAGTGTAGCATCTATAGCTGCGTAAATTCCAGCATATATACCATAGTTTGTAAACGCTATAACTTTCACACAAACCAATTATTATACGCACATTGAGGTTTTTTTTTTTTTTTAAGCAGAATACATTTTGGCGTAAATTTGTAAAGAAATTTTATTTTATTGGATATGTTTTATAATAGTAGAAAATATCATTTTTTTTTGTCTTTTTTCATTTACATAATAAAAATTAAAAACAGTGGTGATCAAATACCACCAAAAGAAAGCTCTATTTGTGTGAAAACAATGATATGAATGATGATGATGATTATAAATTTCAGTTGGGTACAGTGTTGCATAACCAACCCCCTTTCCGGAGGTCACGTGTGGAGATTTCCCTTCACTTCCTGTCGCATAGCCAAACAGGAAGTGAGGAAATCCCTGCAAATTAAGGGGACCCCAAAGCCACCAGAACTATTGGAAGATTTCCCTTCTGGGGACAACCGAAAATTTGGGATTTTTTTTCATTTTCAATGATAATCATGACCAGGACAAATAGAGAGGGGGAATCTCCCTAATGGGGACACAGACAGCAATAAAAAACCCGATAGGTGTTCTAATCTCTCTCCACTCTGTCCAAAATTAAAAAAAAAAAAAAAATATATATATATATATACACAAAAACACTGTATATATATATTTGGCTTTAGTTATACTTCACTTGTGCACACTATGATCAAAACTATCACTTTGCAGAACTGGAAGATTTTAAATTGTTGATGTACTGAAGATCATTGTGTCTCTGGGTGCCAGTACCTTGAACTCTCTCCCCCACACCCATTTGACAGCACAGCTTGCTGAATGCCCAATCCCTAAAGCCAGGCTATAGACGTAGAGAAAACCGGACGTTTTTTTGTTTTTTAGAAAATTGAAAAATCGGTCATTCAGTCGGCTGACGTTACTACCATTGTAAAAAAAAGTCGGCTGGTTTTTGTCCCGTCCACGGCCGGCAATTAATATAATAGCGGTGTCCCTGCATAGAGCCCCGCTATTATATTTGACAGAAGAAATAGATTATGTACAAGAAGAAGAAACAACATTGTATCTATTTGTATCCGAATAGAAACATCTGTATGCGAAATGGATACAAATAGATACAATGTTGCAACTTCTTCTGCAAAATTTATTTCTTCTTCTTCTGCAAAATTTATTTCTTCTTCTGCAAAATCTATTTCTTCTTCATATTCTATTTCTTCTTTTCTTCATATTCAATTATTTAAAAAAACTGCAAAAAGAACACCCGATTTGACCATAATTACTGCGAAAATTGGCCGAATGACCAAATCGTTCGACGATTTTACCAGCAAAAATGTCTTAAAATTACGAAAAACGGCCGACCGATTTCCCCACTAACGATCCGAATATCGGCCCATAATTCCTCAACTTTATCGGACGTCTATGGCCTGCTTAAGGCTGGCCATACACTATACAATTTTCTGTTCAATTTCTGCCCAATTTCCTTTAGATTTACCTTCACCTATGTAGTGCAAGTACCTGCCTAATTGGATATAATTGAAAGTGTTGTTTGGTTTTGACCTATTATATGGTTTTTGGTAAATCTAAAGCAAAATTCTCAAGAAAATTGTATAATGTATGGCCAGCCTAAGTTCAAGTGCTGTCACTTTAGGCCTGGTTCACACCTATGCGTTTTTATGGTGCTTTTTGCAGAACATCTATGTTTTTTTTTTTTGTTTTTTTTTTCAGCCGCTGCGCTTTTGGAACGGATTAGGGACTTTTTTAGGCTTGGTTCACACCAATGCAGTTTGCGTTTGATCCGTTTCTGCAGTGCTTTTTGCACACATGTTTTTGATGCATTTTGGTCCATTAAGTCTGCCCCATTTTTCTTTTTGTCTGAGCATAGATCTCTGTTTGGCCCGAGCATGCTGGAATCTACTTACTGTTGACTGCCTTACTACCTCTTCTGCTGGAAGTCTGTTGCAAGTGTCAACTACTCTTTTGGTAAAATAATACTTTCTAAAATTCGTTTTAAACTTTCCTCCTGCTACTTGAGGTCCCCGTGATCTTGGCTTCATATTGAAAATACTGTCCTGAACCTTATTATTATTATACAGTATTTATAAAGCGCCAATAGTTCGCTCAGCGCTGTACATTACAAAGGGGGACAGAACATGTGACAGAACAACAACAATACAATGCAAAACATGAGGGGATTGAGGGCCCTGCTCTTTCGAGTTTACAATCTAGGAGGGAGGGGATAGTGGCACAGGAGGAGATAGCTGTGGGGGATGGAGTGGTAGGAAAAGTGGAGGAGGTCAGCAAGTTAGCAGGGGGTGGGGTAGGCTTCCCTGAAGAGATGGGTTTTCAGGGTGCGCCTAAAGGAGAGGAGAGTAGGTGATAATCTGATGGGTTGGGGCAGGGAGTTCCAGAGGATGGGTGTCACCCTGGAGAAGTCCTGGAGGCGGGCATGGGAGGAGGGGACCAGGGAACTAGAGAGAAGGAGGTCTTGTGAGGAGCAGAGTGTGCGTGTTGGGTGGTACTTGGATATTAGGTCAGTGATGTAGTTCGGGGCAGTGTGGTGGACAGCTTTGTACGTCAGTGTTAGGATTTTGAATTTGATCCGTTGCGCAATCGGAAGCCAGTGGAGGGATTGGCAGAGGGGGGTGGCGGAGATGGAGCGGTTGGAAAGGTGAATGAGTCTGGCTGCCGTATTCAGGATCGACTGAAGCGGGGATAGCCAGCGGTGAGGCAGGCCAGTGAGGAGGGAGTTGCAGTAGTCGAGTCGTGATATGATGAGGGAGTGGATGAGCTGTTTAGTGGTTTCTGGGGTTAGGAACGTGCGGATTTTGGCGATGTTGCGGAGGTGGAGTCTGCATGAGTTTGTTAAAGATTGGACTTGGGGCTGGAAGGATAGGTTGGAGTCCAGAATGGTTTTTAAGGTTTCAATCATGTCTCTACTTTCCTTTATCTCCTTCAGCCTACATATTATGTTTCTGAAGTCTCTCCTGATATGTTTCATCCCTCAGATCTTTCACCATTTTTGTTGCCTATCTGTGGACTTATCAGTATTATATTGTATCAATATTTTGGTGAGGTCTCCAGAACTGTATACAGTATTCTAAATGAGGTCCAGCTAAAGATCTATATAGAGGAATTAGGACCTCCTGCTGGTGATCCCCCTTGTGATAACTAAAGATCTATATGGAGGAATCAAGACATCCTTCCTCCTGCTGGTGATCCCCCTTGTGATAACTAAAGATCTCTATGGAGGAATCAGGACCTCCTTCCTCCTGCTGGTGATCCCCCTGGTGATATCTAAAGATCTATATGGTGGAATCAGGATCTCCTTCCTCCTGCTGGTGACCCCTCTAGTGATAACTAAAGATCTATATGGAGGAATCAGGACCAACTTCCTCCTGCTGGTGATCCCCCTTGTGATAACTAAAGATCTATATGGAGGCATCAGGACCTCCTTCCTCCTGCTGGTGATAACTAAAGATCTATATGGAGGAATCAGGACCAACTTCCTCCTGCTGGTGATCCACCTTGTGATAACTAAAGATCTATATGCAGGAATTAGGATCTCCTGCTTGTGACCCCTCTAGTGATAACTAAAGATCTATATGGAGGAATCAGGATCTCCTTCCATCTGCTGGTGATCCCCTTTGTGATAACTAAAGATCTATATGGAGGAATCAACCTCCTTCCTGCTGCTGGTGATCCCCCTTGTGATACCTAAAGATCTATATGGAGGAATCAGGATCTCCTTCCTTCTGCTGGTGATCCCCCTTGTGATAATTAAAGATCTATGTAGGGAAATCAGGACCTCTTCCCTCCTGCCGATGATTCCTCAAGTATTAACATAAAGATCTATATAGAGGAATCAGGACCTCTATATTGAATACGGCCAAAATTGTAGCATTTCAAATATATCAATATATTTGGGAAGACTTCAGCCTCTGTCCTGGTGGAGTGGGCCACGCAGCAGGAGGACACATATCTACTGCCTTCCCTTCTCTTCCTGTCTCTCAGGCTCGCTCTCCCTGACACCTGACCGGGATCTGTGCACACACAGCCCGGCCCAATGTGGCTCTGGTTAGGGCCTTGCCTCTCCAGGGGATTTCAGCCTCAGCCAGGCCATGACATCAGCCCGCGTGGACCTAGGGCGATCCCCTCAGGGCACTGTGAGTACCACAGCCCAGACACTACTGCAACAACTGCCCACCAGAGCTGACTTTCAGACACTTGCAAGCAGGGTAGAGACTGTGCTGAGGGGCGAGGTGCAGGGACTTACACAAGAAGTATCTGTTCTGGACTCCTAGTTGTTGGTGATAGAACAAGAACGTGCCAAGACGTCCCACTCTATCCAGTCCCTGCAATCCTCACAAGCGAATCTCTCTGAGCAAATTATTCACCTCCATTACTAGATCACCTGGAGAATCGCAACCAATGGCAAAACATCTGGCTCTGTGGGATCCCTGGGCCTCAGCACCCTTTACCAGATAGGCCTCGGGATGTATTGTGCCATTTACATTCTTATATCCTCAAGGAGGAAATTTAACAGCGCGTTTGGCAGGTTGGCGTCTTAGAATTTGACAGTGCAGCTGTTCATCTGCCAGATGTCTTGAGACGAACTCTACTAATGCACAAGACGATCAAAACTCTACTCGAACGGCTTGGTGAATTGGGTCTAACCTACAAATGGGGCCACCCATTCCATGTAGTCGTAAAGAAGAGGAACCACACGTTCTCCCTATGTCAACCTTCTAAGCTACCTGATCTCTTTGCTTTTGTGGAAATAGACCCATTCCATGTGCCAAACTGGCTAACCACTGTTGCCTTGCCAGATCCGCCACCAAGAGCTCCAAGGAGCCAACCCCAAAGGGAAAGATCCAACCGGCAATCCCGTAGGGGATGTCAACGGAACTCTCAACGGAATGTATCCTGAAGATGTAGTCTCACAAATGGACTTATTCATAGTTCATCTTAGCCTACCACTTTACCTCTCCTAGATAGTTTCCACTGGTTACTATAATTTGTTCGGCAACTAAAGTCTTTTCAATTCCTCCTCATTGCCGGACCCGATTCGGAGACCTCTAACCACTGAACATTGTTCACTCCGAATAGGGCCCTGAGCACATGCCTCCAGAGTGCGTATGCTGGGGTGGTGCCCCCTCTGTACTGGAGGGTCTCCTGTTAGGGAGCCAGGCGGCGGAGGGCGGGGTGCACCCTCCTATCACATATGCTAGGCCTATGATACTGCAGTACCTGTATTTGACCTATGTTATTGGGGTATCCCGCTCAGGTTACCTGAATACCATAGCCCTCCTTAGGGGAGCTATTTGTTAACTCGTATTTTACATGTTGATATGCTTTCATTTTATGGTTTGCTCCCTGGGACGGCCCAGTTGGGCTCACAGAGACCCCCCCATACATGCTGTGGGGTCCCGTGTGGCCACGGCTCTGTAATTGTGCCTTACCACCTCCCACTTCTGGCCTTCTCTGCCCTAGTGGCAGTAGACTTTCTCTACAGAAATTGCATTGTAGGGTATCTCTTTTCTGAATCTTGCTCTATTTCTTTTTGTCTGCTCTTTTTTTTTCTCTTCACTTTTTATTTGACTCCTCCCTCCCCTACTTTTTTTTTTTTCTTCTCTTCTCTTCCTTTTCTCCCCTATTCGGTGGGGGGGGGGAGGGGGGAGGGTTGACGTGTTGTGACCAGTGCTGCCATGGCATTGAAGATCCTCTCTTGGAACATTAAGGATTAAGGGATTGAATTCTCCCAAGAAATGCACAAGCTGCTTGGCAGAACTTTGGAGACATAGAGCGCAGACAGTCTTCCGTCAGGAAACTCACTTTAAAATTGACAAAATTCCCAAACTATACAAGCATTTTCCAACAGTTTATCATAGTCCGTCTCCATCCTCTAAATCCAAGGGCACCAGCATTCTAATATCGAACTCTCTTCCCTGGCAACTCCTCGATGCCCACACGGATCACGAGGGCAGGTTCCTTCTGCTTAAAGGCCAGATCTATAAACATTTACCATTGCAAACATTTACTTGCCCAACAGTGATCCGCTTCCAATTCTAGAGAAATTCCTGTCCACACTCCTTTTTAGAAGGGACACTAATATTGGGGGGTGATTTCAATCTGACCCTCGCTGAGACTCCTCTAAGGGCTCCTCCTTTTTACCCAAGAAAGCCAGGGATCATCTTTTGGACCTTCTCCATTCCCACCAACTTATAGATATCTGGCGGATATTACATCCACAGGAAAAAGATTTTACCTTCTATGCATTGCTCCTATTCTAGAATTGACTTCTTCCTGCTTAAACACTCGACCACCCCCCACATCTCTAGGGCAGAAATTGGTAATATCGCTCTGTCGGATCATGCACCGATCTTATTGGAATTATCGGTGCTTACGACACCATACATCATCTTGGCGACTCAATGGGACCCTTCTGAAAGACCCAGCATTGCTGCGGATATACTTCAAGAACTTACTGCATTTTTTGCCAACAACGTAAATTCAGTGGATATCCCTCTCTCAGTATGGTCTGCCCATAAGTGTTTTATACGAGGAATTCTGATTAAGCATGGCCATTTGGCCAAGCAGAAAAGGGCGAAAGCGTTGTCGGACCTCCTGACTCGGCTTCATGTTTTAGAACGTTCACATAAGACGGGATTGGATCGTACGGTTGAAACGGATTTCTTGAAAGTCCGCGAATCTATTCCTGAGCACTCCCTTTATGAAGCCAAACATGTTTTATTGAAGGCCCGCCACTCCATCTATGAGTTTGGTGATAAATTTTGCCGCTTATTGGCCGATGCATTGCGTGCCAAACATTTTCAAACCTATGTATCTGCCCTTTTCTCCCCGCCAGGTCAAAAGATTCACTCTACTCCGGATCTAGCTAAAACTTTCAGAGATTTTTACTCTAATCTCTACAATCTGGATCCCCCTCGACAAATCCTTTGACGCTCAAAGATGTTCATGGATATGCTCCATTATATACAGGAATCAAACCTTCCAACACTTACAGATGATGAAAGGGACGCCTTGTCCTAACCTATCTCGGGAGGAACTCGCTGTAGCACTACTGATGAGCAGTGTGCCCTGATGATCTGTGTAGCCCAAGCAGAGCCACCTGTCATTTTCTATCAGTGCCAGCTCTCAGTGCTCATCCATGCCACCTGCCAGTGCCCATCAGTGCCAGATCAATGCCACATATCAGTGCCCATCTGAGCTGACTTTCAGTGCTGCCTATCAGTGCCACATATCAGTGCTGCCTATCAGTGCCCACCAGTGATGCCTGTCAATGCCCATCAGTGCCACCTACCAGTGCCACCTCATCAGTGCCACCTATCAGTGCCCATCACTGCAGCCTCATTAGCGCACATCAGTGAAGGATAAAAATCACTTACAAAATTTTATAACAAAAACTAAGAAAAAACTTTTTTTTTTCAACATTTTCAGTGGTTTTTGGTTTGTTTAAGAAAAAATAAAAAACCCAGAGGTGATTAAATACCACCAAAATAAAGCTCTATCTGTCACAAAAAAAATGATAAAAATGTAATATGGGTACAGTGTTGCATGATTGCGCAATTGTCATTCAAAGTGTGACAGCACTGAAAGCTGGAAATTGGCCTGGACAGGAAGGGGGTAGAAGTGCCCTGCAGGCAAGGGGTTAAAGTTACTCTTAAAAAGTCCGAAGCTCTAAATGTGTACATACCCACATTAACGATTGCTAGACTTCGCCCTTACTTCCCATTTAAATGGGCTACGCAATTTATACAATACTTGGGAACTATTTACCCTCTGAACTTCAAACCTCTCCTGACCGTGTTGTCTGCTGATCTACAAAAGTGGGAATCCCTTGCCTTTCCCCCCCCATCCTATCCATCACTACTAACATCACCACCATCAATCCCGCCCCGCAAGCCAAAGTCCTTGGAGTCATTCTGGACTCTAACCTCTCCTTCCAACCTCATGTCAAATCACTTACAAACACATGCAGGCTCCACCTCCGCAATATCGCCAAAATATGCACCTTCCTTACCCCAGACACCGCTAAACTACTCGTACACTCCCTGATTATCTCACGCCTCGACTACTGCAACTCCCTCCTCACCGGCCTACCCCAATGCAAGCTCTCCCCGCTTCAGACCATCCTGAACTCAGCGGCTAGACTCATCCACCTCACCAGCCGCTCCACCTCTGCCACCCCCCTCTGCCTCTCCCTCCACTGGCTCCCTATTGCCCAACGCATCAAATTCAAACTACTCACTCTGACCTACAAAGCCGTTCACAACACTGCCCCTAACTACATAACCAACCTGATTCCCAAGTACCACCCTACCCATACCCTTCTCTCTTCACAGGACCTCCTTCTATCTTGCTCCCTGGTCTCCTCCTCACACGCACGTCTGCAAGACTTCTCCAGGTCCTCCCCTATCCTCTGGAACTCACTACCCCAATCCATCAGACTGTCACCTTCCCTCCTCACCTTCAGGCGCTCCCTGAAAACCCACCTCTTCAGGGAAGCCTACCCCACCCTCACCTAACTGCTGCTCTCCTTCATTCCTCCTACCACTCCATCCCCCACAGCCACTTCCTCCTGTACCACTACCCCTCCCTCCTAGATTGTAAGCTCGAAAGAGTAGGGCCCTATAACCCCTCATGTGCTGTTTATAGTTGCTGTAATGTTTCATGTATTGTCCCCCCCTCTATTGTACAGCGCTGAGCAAACCCTTTGGCGCTATATAAACTCGATGTAATGTAATGTAATGCCTTGTCATGGTTTGGTCGGTGTAACGTGTTGAAGATGAATGTTATACCATAGTTATTTTATCTTTTACAGGCCCTACCAGTTAAACTCCCACATACTTTCTTCCATCCTGTGTGCTCCATTCACTCGTTTTCTTTGGCATGGTAAACATCTGCGCCTACGCAGGAATTTATTGCGCAGGCCCAAGTTGAGGGGCGGTGTGGCTTTCCCAGATCTATACTATACTGTCCAGATGACCAGTGTAGTGGACTGGTGTAGACACCAGAAGCACAAATTATGGGTTGTATTGGAACAATAAATGGCGGGAGCCCCGCTTGCAGGACTTCCATGGGCAGAAAAGCAACACAAATCCCACCTGAATGCTCTTCCACTAATAGGCCCCCTGTTGACTGAACTGAGCAGGTTTTTTTCAATGGCATCTTTGGAGAGCTTTCCCTCTCCCCTGACGCCTATCATAGGCCACCCTGGGTTTCCACCCGAGCTTACAGATTCTAGCTTCCGATCCCTGACCTCTCAGGGTCTACTCCGTGCTTCTCACTTTCTGCGATCCCCTGGCTGGGTTGCGTTGGATACCTTGTTTCCCAGCCCATCCACCTCATTCATAGACTGTTGGAAGACCCTCCAACTATCCCACTTTCTGTATTCTCTACCTAAACATTCACTATTCCCTAGAATGTTACACGCATTCGAGGAGCTGTGTGTCAGGAATGGATTCACCACTGGTGGTGGGACTCACCTGCCGTGTGGGCTGCAGTACCAGGGCTGGCCAGCGGGTGCTCTCAGCAACCAGAAGTTCACTCTTGCAATCAGCCATCACCTGAGGCTGATTGCAGGAGGTGTATTTAAGGAATGGCCGGTCCTGCAGTCAGTGCCTTGGTGTATTGTTTCCCATGAGCCCCTGTACCTTGTATCCTGTGTTCCTGCCTATCTGCCTAGTTGCTGACCCTGCTTTGATCCTGACCTCTGATGACCGTCTCCTGTTTAACCCCTGGCTTGCCTGACCATCCTTCTGCCTGATCCTCTGTACCGCGCTGCCCGCGAGTTACTGAACCCGGCTTGTGACCCTGACTATTTTCTGCCTGCTCCTCCGGTACCTCGCTGCCCGCATGTTGCTGACCTGGCCTGCCTGACTACGCCTGACGCTACCCAGACGATCCATCCATCCTGCACGGATCTGTCCCTTTTACCAGGTCTGCCAGCCTTTTCACATCAGGCTCCTTTCCCCGCACACCTCTGACGACGCTCTTTACCATTGCCGGACGTACTCAGGGGTTGCGACCTGGTCTCAGTCTGCTCCAAGTCCATTCCCACCATCAGGGGCCCTGGTGAATAAGCATATTGGAACTTAAACCCTGCGCCCTGTACAGTACCTAATGGCCTGCCTGACCATTCCACCTCTCCAGCCCTGACTACGCCTCTGTTCCCACACATTTCTGGTCATACCCGGATCCCTAACACTGTGTTTAGGAGAAGGTCCGATCCAAAGCTCTTTTTCTACCTCTTACAAATACCTCCTAGATCTCAATGCTCAGTCCAACCCCCCCCCCCCCTACTTGACTAAGTGGGAACGAGACTTGCAGGTTACTTTCTCGGATTCCCAAAAGGAACGCATACTCTTCTTTGCTCATAAATCGGCCCTCTGTAACAAATACCAAGAGACCACCTACAAGATAGTGACACGGTGGTATAGGACGCCGTCGGTCCTTGCGAAACTGTACCCTCAACAGAGTGATTGTTGGAGATGTGGTTTGTCGGTAGGTACTCTCTTACATATCTTTTGGGAATGCCCTAAACTTCAAACCTTCTGGTAACCTATGCTCCCCCTTACCCATAAATTTATGGATATCTCACTGCAAGATAATCCTGCTGCGATTCTGCTCAATCCAAGTCCCTTATCGCATAAGCGGTATCACAGATCTCTTCTGAAGCACCTGTTGAATGCAGCGCGGGCCTGCATCCCTAGCTTATGGAAACAACAATCTCCCCTGACAGTTGTCCAATGGCTTGCAAGGGTGAATGATATAGAACAACTGGAGCACCTCAACCTTGCGAGACAAACCTGAGGAACATAAGACCAGGTGGTTTTATTGGAATCTCTTTCGGTTCTCCAATGAATATATGCGATATACATGACTAGCGTAGTCTCCTTCTGTCGGCTCTTTCCATGGATAGAAGTTGAGATGCACCTCCTCCGAGTTCCCTCAGAGGCTCTCCTCCCCCCCCCCCTTCTACCCCCCTCACCATGCCTCTTACTAAATACCTTGAACTATTTTCCATAAATGGGTAATTTTGGGGGTATTTGTATTATCCTGGCGTTTTCGGGCCTCAGGAAATGAGATGGGCCGTCAGTACATCAGGATTGATCGATTGTCAGATATACAGTATCTCCCAGAAGTGAGTCCACCCTTCACATCTTTTCATGTGACAACACTGAAGAAATAACACTTTGCTACAATGTGACGTAGTCAGTGTACAGCTTGTATAACATGTAAATTTGCTGTCCCCTCAAAATAACTCAACACACCGCCATTAATGTCTAAACCGCTGGCAACAAAAGTGAGTACACCCCTAAGTTGCAATGTCCAAATTGGACCCAATTGGCCATTTTCCCTCCCTGGTGTCATGTGACTCGTTAATGTTACAAGGTCTCAGGTGTGAATGGGGAGCGGGTGGGTTACATTTGGTGTTATCGCTCTCACTCTCTCATACTGGTCACTGGAAGTTCAACATGGCACCTCATGGAAAAGAACTCTCTGAGGATCTGAAAAAAAGAATTGTTGCTCTACATAAAGATGGCCTAGGCTATAAGAAGATTGCCAAGACCCTGAAACTGAGCTGCAGTACGGTGGCCAGGCCCATACAGCGATTTAACAGGACAGATTCCACTCCGAACAGGCCTCGCCATGGTCCACCAAAGAGGTTGAGTGCACGTGCTCAGCGTCATATCCAGAGGTTGACTTTGGGAAATAGACGTATGAGTGCTGCCAGCATTGCTGCAGAGGGTGAAGGGGTGGGGGGGTCAGACTGTCAGGGCTCAGACCATACACCGCATGCTGCATCAAATTGGTCTGCATGGCTGTCGTCCCAGAAGGAAGCCTCTTCTAAAGATGATGCACAAGAAAGCCCGCAAACAGTTTGCTGAAGACAAGCAGACTAAGGACATGGATTATTGGAACCGTGTCCTGTGGTCTGATGACACCAAGATCAACTGATTTGGTTCAGATGGTGTCAAGCGTGTGTGGCGGCAACCAGGTGAGGAGTACAAAGACAAGTGTGTCTTGCCTACAGTCAAGCATGGTGGTGGGAGTGTCATGGTCTGGGGCTGCATGAGTGCTGCCGGCACTGGGGAGCTACAATTCATTGAGGGAACCATGAATGCCAACATGTACTGTGACATACTGAAGCAGAGCATGATCTCCTCCCTTCGGACACTGGGCCGCAGGGCAGTATTCCAACATAACGACCCCAAACACACCTCCAAGACCACCACTGCCTTGCTAAAGAAGCTGAGGGTAAAGGTGATGGACTGGCCAAGCATGTCTCCAGACCTAAATCCTATTGAGCATCTGTGGGACATCCTCAAACGGAAGGTGGTGGAGCGCAAGGTCTCTAACATCCACCAGCTCCAAGATGTCGTCATGGAGGAGGGGAAGAGGACTCCAGTGGTAACCTGTGAAGCTCTGGTGACCTCCATTCCCAAGAGGGGTAAGGCAGTGCTGGAAAATAATGGCGGCCACACAAAATATTGACACTTTGGGCCCAGTTTGGACCTTGTCACTTAGGGGTGGAGTCACTTTTGTTGCCAGCGGTTTAGACATTAATGGCTGTGTGTTGAGTTATTTTGAGGGGACGGCAAATTTACATGTTATACAAGCTGTACACTGACTACGTCACATTGTAGCAAAGTGTCTGTCAGGAATGGACTGGCCAGCAATAGTGGGACTCACCTGCCTTATGAGCTGCAGTACCAGGGCTGGCCAGCGGGTGCTCCCAGCAATCAGAGACTCAACCTTGCAGCCAGTCAAACACCTGGAACTAATTATACTGGTGTATTTAAGGGACATTCAGACCTGCAGACTCTGCCTTGGTGTGTGTTTTTCCTGGGCCCTGTATCCTGTTCCTGCTTCCTGTTTCTGTTCCTATTCCTGTTCCTGTCTTGTTGCTGACCCGGCCTGATCTATACCTCTGCTGACTTCTCCTGCTCTGACCCCGGCTCGTTCCTGACCATCCCTCTGCCTGACCCTCTGTACCACGCTGCCCGCTACCTGCTGACCCTGGCTTGTGACCCCGACCATTCTCCGCTTGCTCCCCCTGTACCTACCTGCCCGATTGATATTGACCCAGCCTGCTTGACGACGCTTGCATTGTATGTACTGTTATCTGTGGGTGGTTGGTTGGGTTTGTTTGCACTGTATTATGTTTAGTATTGCACTGCGTTTATGTTTGTATTGTTAGTGTTAATAAATCGTATTGTTTATAACATATCTGAAGTCTGCGTTTCCCTGCGTCAGTCACACACCTCTGGTCATACCCGGGAGCCCTGACATTACACCAAGGCCAATCCTGACCAGAAGTGGCTGCACAGGGAAGCCATCTTGGTTTGTTGATGGGAAGGATGGATCTTGATGAGGTTGTGTATTTATATCTGCTAGTGTTTGATGACAGAGAGTATACTTATCAAACTCTGAAGGAGTATACCCGGGATGAACTGCTAGAATGTATACGGCTCGCTCATGTTCTAGTAGATCAGGGCACAGAGTTCTCTGAGGTGCAGCCATTGATTGAGGTTTGTGCTGAGTTGGTTTCATCTGGTACCCCCAAATGCAGGGATGAATTTTTGCCACCATTTAGTGCCGACCAGGTAGAGTCCCTGGTATGGTTATTAGAGGATGATGTGGGTTACTTTCTGGAGCGTTATTCCACATGTTCACCACAGATACTAAGAGATTGTATAAACGCAGTGCAGTCTTTGGTCAGACAGGCTTTGTGTAAGCTCAGCTTTGTTCAACCCATACTGCAGACATGGACAGACTTGTTGCACCCAGCCTCAGTCAGCTTACAAAAACCCAGTCCTGCTTCTAATCTATCTCCTCAAAGCTCTACTCCTGTATTCTCAACAACTCCCCCAGTTACAGCCCAGTATACTTGGCTATCTACCACATGTCAGTACCCTGTTCCCACTCGCTGCACCTATCCTGCCTTTAACCCTGTAAAGAAGCCCTCTGTAGCGACTGTTCCTTCCCCTGTTCCATCCTTCAGCTCTTCTCTGTCTCCAGCTGCTCCATTCATTTGCAGACCTGCGTTTACTTGCAGTGCCCCAGTAGTTAAAACCAGAAAAAAGCGAAAATTCTTTCCAACCAATACCATCCTGCCAGTATCCAAACCGGTGAGCCTACCGTCCGAGAACCTGCCTTCCATGGTTCAGCCTGATGCCTCTCTTCAGCCTGATGCCTCTCTTCAGCCTGAAGCCTCTACTCAGCCTGAAGCCTCTACTCAGCCTGAAGCCTCTACTCAGCCGGATGCCTCTACCCAGCATAATGAACTGATCCAGCCTGATGATCCTATTAAGCCAGTTAACTCGATGCCCGCTGTTGATCCAGATGATCCGGTACCTGATCCGGTGCCCGCTGTCGTGCCAATTGACTCAGAGCCCGCTGTCGTACCTGGTGACTCGGTGCCCACTGCCTTGCCAGATGACGCGGTGCCCGCTGGCGAGCCGAATGACCTGATTCCTGGTGACCCAGTGCCCGCTGTCATACCTGGTGACCCGATGCCCGCTGTCGAGCCAGACGATCCAATGCCAGACGATTCGGTGCCCGCAGTCTTGCCAGACGACTCGGTGCCCGCAGTCTTGCCAGACGACTCGGTGCCCGCAGTCTTGCCAGACGACTCGGTGCCCGCAGTCTTGCCAGACGACTCGGTGCCCGCAGTCTTGCCAGACGACTCGGTGCCCGCTGTTCCGCCAGACGACTCGGTGCCCGCTGTTCCGCCAGACGACTCGGTGCCCGCAGTCTTGCCAGACGACTCGGTGCCCGCAGTCTTGCCAGACGACTCGGTGCCCGCAGTCTTGCCAGACGACTCGGTGCCCGCAGTCTTGCCAGACGACTCGGTGCCCGCAGTCTTGCCAGACGACTCGGTGCCCGCAGTCTTGCCAGACGACTCGGTGCCCGCAGTCTTGCCAGACGACTCGGTGCCCGCAGTCTTGCCAGACGACTCGGTGCCCGCAGTCTTGCCAGACGACTCGGTGCCCGCAGTCTTGCCAGACGACTCGGTGCCCGCTGTTCCGCCAGACGACTCAGTGCCCGCATTCTTGCCAGACGACTCGGTGCCCGCATTCTTGCCAGACGACTCGGTGCCCGCATTCTTGCCAGACGACTCGGTGCCCGCAGTCTTGCCAGACGACTCGAAGCCCGCTGTTCCGCCAGTTGACTCGATGCCCGCTGTTCCGCCAGACGACTCGGTGCCCGCAGTCTTGCCAGACGACTCGGTGCCCGCAGTCTTGCCAGACGACTCGGTGCCCGCAGTCTTGCCAGACGACTCGGTGCCCGCAGTCTTGCCAGACGACTCGGTGCCCGCAGTCTTGCCAGACGACTCGGTGCCCGCAGTCTTGCCAGACGACTCGGTGCCCGCTGTTCCGCCAGACGACTCGGTGCCCGCAGTCTTGCCAGACGACTCGGTGCCCGCAGTCTTGCCAGACGACTCGGTGCCCGCAGTCTTGCCAGACGACTCGGTGCCCGCAGTCTTGCCAGACGACTCGGTGCCCGCAGTCTTGCCAGACGACTCGGTGCCCGCAGTCTTGCCAGACGACTCGGTGCCCGCAGTCTTGCCAGACGACTCGGTGCCCGCAGTCTTGCCAGACGACTCGGTGCCCGCTGTTCCGCCAGACGACTCGGTGCCCGCATTCTTGCCAGACGACTCGGTGCCCGCATTCTTGCCAGACGACTCGGTGCCCGCAGTCTTGCCAGACGACTCGAAGCCCGCTGTTCCGCCAGTTGACTCGATGCCCGCTGTTCCGCCAGACGACTCGGTGCCCGCAGTCTTGCCAGACGACTCGGTGCCCGCAGTCTTGCCAGACGACTCGGTGCCCGCAGTCTTGCCAGACGACTCGGTGCCCGCAGTCTTGCCAGACGACTCGGTGCCCGCAGTCTTGCCAGACGACTCGGTGCCCGCAGTCTTGCCAGACGACTCGGTGCCCGCAGTCTTGCCAGACGACTCGGTGCCCGCTGTTCCGCCAGACGACTCGGTGCCCGCAGTCTTGCCAGACGACTCGGTGCCCGCAGTCTTGCCAGACGACTCGGTGCCCGCAGTCTTGCCAGACGACTCGGTGCCCGCAGTCTTGCCAGACGACTCGGTGCCCGCAGTCTTGCCAGACGACTCGGTGCCCGCAGTCTTGCCAGACGACTCGGTGCCCGCAGTCTTGCCAGACGACTCGGTGCCCGCAGTCTTGCCAGATGACTCGGTGCCCGCAGTCTTGCCAGACGACTCGGTGCCCGCAGTCTTGCCAGACGACTCGGTGCCCGCAGTCTTGCCAGACGACTCGGTGCCCGCAGTCTTGCCAGACGACTCGGTGCCCGCAGTCTTGCCAGACGACTCGGTGCCCGCAGTCTTGCCAGACGACTCGGTGCCCGCTGTTCCGCCAGACGACTCGGTGCCCGCATTCTTGCCAGACGACTCGGTGCCCGCATTCTTGCCAGACGACTCGGTGCCCGCAGTCTTGCCAGACGACTCGAAGCCCGCTGTTCCGCCAGTTGACTCGATGCCCGCTGTTCCGCCAGACGACTCGGTGCCCGCAGTCTTGCCAGACGACTCGGTGCCCGCAGTCTTGCCAGACGACTCGGTGCCCGCAGTCTTGCCAGACGACTCGGTGCCCGCAGTCTTGCCAGACGACTCGGTGCCCGCAGTCTTGCCAGACGACTCGGTGCCCGCAGTCTTGCCAGACGACTCGGTGCCCGCAGTCTTGCCAGACGACTCGGTGCCCGCAGTCTTGCCAGACGACTCGGTGCCCGCAGTCTTGCCAGACGACTCGGTGCCCGCAGTCTTGCCAGACGACTCGAAGCCCACTGTTCCGCCAGTTGGCTCGGTGCCCACAGTCTTGCCAGTTGACTTGGAGCCCACTGTCGTGCCTGGTGACTTGGTGCCCGCCGCTCCGCCTGGGGGCCCGAGACCTGTCGCTCCGCCTGGGGGTCCGGCGCCCACCGCTCCGCCTGGGGGCCTGAGACCTGTCGCTCCGCCTGGGGGCCTGAGACCTGTCGCTCCGCCTGGGGGCCTGAGACCTGTCGCTCCGCCTGGGGGCCTGAGACCTGTCGCTCCGCCTGGGGGCCTGAGACCTGTCGCTCCGCCTGGGGGCCTGAGACCTGTCGCTCCGCCTGGGGGCCTGAGACCTGTCGCTCCGCCTGGGGGCCTGAGACCTGTCGCTCCGCCTGGGGGCCTGAGACCTGTCGCTCCGCCTGGGGGTCCGGCGCCCGCCGCTCCGCCTGGGGGTCCGGCGCCCGCCGCTCCGCCTGGGGGCCCGATGCCTGTCGCCCCTCCTGGGGGCCCGATGCCTGTCGCCCCTCCTGGGGGCCCGATGCCTGTCGCCCCGCCTGGGGGCCCGATGCCTGTCGCCCCTCCTGGGGGCCCGCCGCTCCGCTTGGGGGCCCGATGCCTGTCGCCCCGCCTGGGGGCCCGCCGCTCCGCTTGGGGGCCCGATGCCTGTCGCCCCACCGGGGGGCCCGGTGCCTGTCGCCCCGCCTGGGGGCCCGGTGCCTGCTGCTCCGCCCGGTGGCCCGGTGCCTGCTGCTTCGCCTGGTAATCCGATGTGCCTCTGCCCGGAGTCCAGCCCGATGTGCCTCTGCCCGGAGTCCAGCCCGATGTGCCTCTGCCCGGAGTCCAGCCCGATGTGCCTCTGCCCGGAGTCCAGCCCGATGTGCCTCTGCCCGGAGTCCAGCCCGATGTGCCTCTGCCCGGAGTCCAGCTTGATGTGCCTCTGCCCGGAGTCCAGCCCGATGTGCCTCTGCCCGGAGTCCAGCCCGATGTGCCTCTGCCCGGAGTCCAGCCCGGTGTGCCTCTGCCCGGAGTCCAGCCCGGTGTGCCTCTGCCCGGTGTGCCGCTGCCCGGAGTCCTGCCCAGTGTGCCAGTCTTTGATATCCCGCCAGTTACCAGACCCGGGCGGTGGAACGTTTTGCCCAGTTAGGACTGTTTGGAGCGTCCTGAGGCCGCTCCTTGAGGGGGGGGGGGTACTGTCAGGAATGGACTGGCCAGCAATAGTGGGACTCACCTGCCTTATGAGCTGCATTACCAGGGCTGGCCAGCGGGTGCTCCCAGCAATCAGAGACTCAACCTTGCAGCCAGTCAAACACCTGGAACTAATTATACTGGTGTATTTAAGGGACATTCAGACCTGCAGACTCTGCCTTGGTGTGTGTTTTTCCTGGGCCCTGTATCCTGTTCCTGCTTCCTGTTTCTGTTCCTATTCCTGTTCCTGTCTTGTTGCTGACCCGGCCTGATCTATACCTCTGCTGACTTCTCCTGCTCTGACCCCGGCTCGTTCCTGACCATCCCTCTGCCTGACCCTCTGTACCACGCTGCCCGCTACCTGCTGACCCTGGCTTGTGACCCCGACCATTCTCCGCTTGCTCCCCCTGTACCTACCTGCCCGATTGATATTGACCCGGCCTGCCTGACGACGCTTGCTTGTATGTACTGTTATCTGTGGGTGGTTGGTTGGGTTTGTTTGCACTGTATTATGTTTAGTATTGCACTGCGTTTATGTTTGTATTGTTAGTGTTAATAAATTATATTGTTTATAACATATCTGAAGTCTGCGTTTCCCTGCGTCAGTCACACACCTCTGGTCATACCCGGGAGCCCTGACAGTGTCATTTCTTCAGTGTTGTCACATGAAAAGATATAACAAAATATTTACAAAAATGTGAGGGGTGGACTTACTTCTGTGAGATTCCTTGGGTTGTGGACTCTATAACTTTCGTACAGACTAAATAATATACACTAATTTGGGGTATTTTCATCAAAGAAATGTAGTAGAATACATTTTGACCTAAATTTATGAAGAAATGTTATTTATTTGCAAAATTTTATAACAGAAACAAAGAAAAATGCATTTTTTAAAAAAGGTTTCAGGTTTTTTTTTGTTTTACTTAGCAAAAAAAAAACTTGGTGATTAAATACCACCAAAAAAAAGCTCTATTTGTGTGAAAAAAAATTAGAAAAATTTTATATGGGTACAATGTCGCATGAGTGGGCAATTGGCATTCAAAGTGCAACAGCGATGAAAGCTGAAAATTGGCAGGAAGGGGGTATAAGTGCCCGGTAGGCAAGTGGTTAAATGAAGAATTAAAAAATACCTTTTTCATATGCTTTTTTGAGTTTGGGCAAGGAAACAGGGGCCCCATGATCCCGTATTGCCCGGGGGCCCCATGAGTTGTCAGTCCGCTCCTGGTCCCTTAACTATACGTAACCTTTAACCACTTCCCGTCTGGCCCATGTACATAAACGGCCAGACAGGAGCAGTGCAGGTTCGGGTTGCCGTTCATAAACAGTCCCCGCATTTACATTCTGTGCGCGCTCCCTGGGAGCACACGGCACCGCGATCCGGCGCCTGGACACAGCGGAACACCGATCGTTGTACGGGACCTCTGTGTGAGGTCCCGATTCATGTGATCGCTGATTGGCTAATCAGCGATCACATGAACAGTAGTAAACAAGATGTCACTTCTGACATCGTTGCTTACTACTAATGAAATCTGTGAATGATCACATAGGTCACATGGTACAGGGCCATTCACAACAGCCTTGTCCCATGTGACAAGCTGTGACCAATCACAGCTCGCACATGATTTCTCAATGGCTGCAAGAATGCAGCCAGAGAGAAGGAGAAATGATTGCTTTTACATCCTATATGTGTGTAAAAGCAATCAGTGTAAAAAAAAAAAAAAAATCATCACCCCGCACAAGTAGTACAGTGCCAGCATGTAAAAAAACAAAAACCATAAATAATAATATAAGAAAAAAAACTGCATTTGAAAAACCGCCGCGCAAATACCATGACAAAAAAAAATCGCAAAACCCACCAATTTATTTTCTAGGGTCTCTACTTTAAAAATATATACGAGGGGCGTTCAAGCCAATCTGGGACTTTTCATTTTCCAGGTATAAAAAGGGGTTCTAGCGTGGCAGTACTACACGCAGTAGTAAGTGGCAAGTGCGTCCTATTACTGATAGTCGGCACACATGTGGCAGGCCAGTCCAGAGACTGTTAATCAAGATGGCAGACACCAGTGTTAGTGCGTGCATGGAAAAGCGTGTGGTGATGATGTTTCTTGTGAACAAAGGGGAGGGGGGGGAAACTAACTTGGTGTCACCGACATCCCCAGTGACACCAATACAGTGATCAGGGCTAATAAAAAGCACTGACACTGTACTAATGACACTGGGCAAGAAGGGGTTAACATCTGGGCCGATCAAAGGGTTAACTGTGCGCTGTTTTACTGTGTGTCGTGTGTGCGCTTCACGGTAATCACACTGCTAAGCAGAGCCATACAAAGCAGTGTGCAGGAGCTGACAGGAGAGAGGTCTGTATTGTTTACATAGGGACCTCTCCCACGTCAGTGATACTCGGTGATCGCCAGGTGCCAGCGGGGAATCACCGGCCGGGACCCGGTGATCGACAGCTGAAGCTGCCACTGGCGGCGCGGGTAGGGCGCGCGCACCCCCTACCCGGAAATGCAAAATCACTTATATATGCATGATTTTGCTCAGCCCTGCCGCCCTGAAGCAGTCTTTCTGCTCTACGGCGGCGGGAAAGTGGTTAAAAAAAGAGTGCCAGAAAAAAAAGGCCCGGTCTTCAACTGAATAAATATTCTGTGTGCAGAAAAGTATGCAACATCCAATATACGAAGTGTACGTCAAGCCAAAAACTTTTTTTCTAGTTTAGAGTGGAGAAGGATTAAGCAAACCCTACACAGCTCTAATTTTAAATAAATGCCCCAACCCTAATTCAAGTACAGTCTCCGCTTACAATGACTTGCTGGATGCAGAGAAAAAAAAAAAAGAAGAAAAATGTGTCCCTGGAAATGTTGGCAACTATATATATATATATATTGGGGTGTCAGTAATAACTATTGTTTGTATTGTAATTACAATGCTGATCCTATAAAAGGAAATGTATGCTGTGACCAGGGATCTCCGCTTCCCGTCCGCCCTGTAGCAGAAATACTGCTACAGGGCGGCACGGTTGCGCAAAATCATATATATTGCAGGTCCAGGTAGGGGCGAGCGCGCCCTACCCACGCCGCCATTCGCGGCCTTGGATGTCCCGGCTGTGATTACTCGCCGGCACCCAGTGATCACCAAGTATTACCGACGGGGGAGAGAAGTGTATGTAAGCAATACAGATCTCCCCCCTGTCAGTTCCTGCACACTGCTTTGTATGGCTCTGCATAGCAGAGCCATACAAAGCAGTGTGCTTACAGTGTAAAGCGCACACACAGCACCTAATGTGAAACAGCACACAGTTAACCCTTTGATCGCCCCAGATGTTAACCCCTTCCTGCCCAGTGCCATTAGTACAGTGTCAGGGCTTTTTAGTAGCACTGATCACTGTATTGGTGTCACTGGGGATGTCAGTGACACCAAGTCAGTCCCCCCCCCCCCCCTAGTGTCAGAATGCCCGCCGCAGTCCCGCTATAAGTTGCTGATCGCCGCCATTACTGGTAAAAATTAAAAAACTAAATTCCAGTATCTACTGTATACCGCCATTTGTAGACGCTATAACTTATACGTAAATCAGTTCATTTACTCGTATTGGGATTTGTTTTCTAGCAAACACGTCGCAGAATACACTTTGGCCTTAAATTTATGACCACATTTGATTTTTTTAATGTACAGGTTTAATAGCAAAAAGTAAAAAATATAGTTTTTTAGCAAAGACACGGAGCAGAATACATTGTGGCCTAAATTTATGGCGAAATTTGATTTTTGAAACTTTTTTTTTACTGGACATGTGTAATAGCAAAAGTAAAAAATATTGTTTTTTCTCAATATTTGTCGCTTTTTTTTGTTTATAGCGCAAAAAATAAAGACTGCACATGCGATCAAATACCATTTTTTTTTTTAACCATTTTTTTTTAGCAAACAAATGCCGCACAATACATTTTGGCCTAAATTTATGACGAAATTAGATTTTTAAAAAATTTTTAATGTACAGGTTTAATAGCAAAAAGTCAGAAATATCGTTTTTTAGCAAAGACACGGAGCAGAATACATTTTTGCCTAAATTTAGGACGAAATTAGATTTTTTAAATTTTTTTAATGTACAGGTTTAATGGCAAAATGTCAAAAATATTGTTTTTTTTCTCAAAATTGTCGGGTTTTTTTTATAGCGCAAAAAATAAACAATGCACAGGTGATCAAATACCGCAGAAAGAAAGCTTTTGTGGGGAAAAAAAGGCCGTAAATTTCATTTGGGTGCAGCATTGCATGACGGCGCAATCGTCAGTTAAAGTAACACAGCTCCGCATCGCACAAAATGGCCTGGTTACACGTATTGGAATTTTTTTTTTAGCAAACACATGTCACAGAATACATTTTGGCCTAAATTTATGACGAAATTAGATTTTTAAAAATTTTTTAATGTACAGGTTTAATAGCAAAAGGTCAAAAATATCGTTTTTTAGCAAAGACACGGAGCAGAATACATTTTTGCCTAAATTTAGGACGAATTTTGATTTTTTACATTTTTTTTAATGTACAGGTTTAATGGCAAAATGTCAAAAATATAGTTTTTTTCTCAAAATTGTCTTTTTTTTTTTATAGCGCAAAAAATAAACAATGCACAGGTGGTCAAATACCACCGAAAGAAAGCTAAATTCGTGGGAAAAAAAGGCCGTAAATTTCATTTGGGTGCAGCGTTGTATGACCGCGCAATTGTCAGTTAAAGTAACGCAGCTCCGTATCGCAATAAATGGCCTGGTTACACGCATTGGAATTTTTTTTTTAGCAAACACATGTCGCAGAATACATTTTGGCCTAAATTTATGACGAAATTTGATTTTTTTTACATTTTTTAATGTACAGGTTTAATGGCAAAATGTCAGAATACATTTTGGCCTAAATTTATGACGAAATTAGATTTTTAAAAATTTTTTAATGTACAGGTTTAATAGCAAAAGGTCAAAAATATTGTTTTTTAGCAAAGACACGGAGCAGAATACATTTTTGCCTAAATTTAGGACGAATTTTGATTTTTTTTTACATTTTTTTAATGTACAGGTTTAATGGCAAAATGTCAAAAATATTGGTTTTTTTTCAAAATTGTCATTTTTTTTTTTAGCACAAAAAATAAACAATGCACAGGTGATCAAATACCGCAGAAAGAAAGATAAATTCGTGGGAAAAAAGACGTAAATTTCATTTGGGTGCAGCGTTGTATGACCGCGCAATTGTCAGTTAAAGTAACGCAGCTCCGTATCGCAAAAAATGGCCTGGGCAGGAGGGGGGGGGAAATCCTCTGGAGGGCGAGGGGTTAAGAAATCTTCATGTGTATGGCCGGATTTAGATCCCACGACTTGCAGTGACGGTGATCTGATGTCAGTGTCCGGCTAGTTTTAGTTGTTCGGGGGGATTCGGGATGAAGCCTTTTAGTGAAATCCACTTTCTTGGTGAAGTGGAATCTCAGCCGGGGGGCCCCTGTGCATGTGGGGGGTGGGGGGGGGGGTGGAATGACATGACCAGGTGCCAGCTGCTTTCCATTCTCACTGGATGGGACCTTCTCCAGCCTTGTTTGTCGTCTTGGAGTCGGCATTGCCATGGTAACGGGCGCTGGCATGCATGGAGTCTGGCGAGACCATACTGTTAATCAGGACAGCTGCAGGGCCGGCCACTCCAAGGACTGAACAGATGGGAACCTCAGAAGTGCAGACACAGAAGGTTGTCATTAAAATACTCCAGAAGTGACTTTTCACATTATTCGTATAAACTCGGATATATCCCATCACACTCATCTACGCAGAGGACGTACCGGGGCATCCTGCTGGGGGGCGCTATAGGCTATCGGGAACTTCACCAAGAGGCAAGCTGGCACTTGTGGTTCCGCAGCCGGCTGACTGCAAACTAGAACTTTGCGAAATCCGTACTGTTACCAATGTGAATGCAGAAAGGCTCCAAAACTGCCTTTTTCAATCTTTTTTTTTTTTTTTTTCTCTCCAGGGGAACCCTTTAAATGGTTTTCAGGTCTCAGGGAAGCCCTGCTAATGGGAATATGCCGCTTACACTGGTGGTCAGTAAGAAGGGTGCACCTCTTTACAGTAAGGCCTCGCTCACACCCTACATGCAACAGTTGGCTGGAACTGAACAGAATCAGCAAGGGAGGATGTCACCAGCACACCGAGGATCACCAATATGGGTCCAAAAGTTTTAATGAACGATCACATAGTTACAGCTAGGCAACGTTTCGGAGCCTTGCGGGACCCTTTCATCAGGCAGGTGACATTGATGATCTGATGAGGACCCTGATGTAAGGGGATGCTGATGGGGACCCTGATGTAAGGGGATGCTGATGGGGACCCTGATGTAAGGAGGGTCTCTGATGAGGACCCTGATGTAAGGAGGGTCTCTGATGAGGACCCTGATGTAAGGAGGGTCTCTGATGAGGACCCTGATGTAAGGAGGGTCTCTGATGAGGACCCTGATGTAAGGAGGGTCTCTGATGAGGATTCTAATGTAAGGAGGGTCTCTGATGAGGACCCTGCTGTAAGGAAGGTCTCTGATGAGGACCCTGATGTAAGGAGGGTCTCTGATGAGGACCCTGATCTAAGGAGGGTCTCTGATGAGGACCCCGATGTAAGGGGATGCTGATGGCAATCCTGATGTAAGGAGGGTCTCTGATGAGGACCCTGATGTAAGGGGATGCTGATGTAAGGAGGGTCTCTGATGAGGACCCTGCTGTAAGGAAGGTCTCTGATGAGGACCCTGATGTAAGGAGGGTCTCTGATGAGGACCCTGATGTAAGGAGGGTCTCTGATGAGGACCCTGATGTAAGGAGGGTCTCTGATGAGGACCCTGATGTAAGGGGATGCTGATGTAAGGAGGGTCTCTGATGAGGACCCTGCTGTAAGGAAGGTCTCTGATGAGGACCCTGATGTAAGGAGGGTCTCTGAAGAGGACCCTAATGTAAGGAGGGTCTCTGATGAGGACCCTGATGTAAGGAGGGTCTCTGATGAGGACCCTGATTTAAGGAGGGTCTCTGATGAGGACCCTGATGTAAGGGGATGCTGATGGCAACCCTGATGTAAGGAGGGTCTCTGATGAGGACCCTGGTGTAAGGAGGGTCTCTGATGAGGACCCTGATGTAAGGGGATGCTGATGAGGACCCTGGTGTAAGGAGGGTTTCTGATGATCGATGATCTTTCTTTTAGCTGTTTATAAAGATTGCATTCTGACCATTAGGCCTCCTTCACACCCTATGTGTGGAAAAACTGATGGAACTGATGAACAGATTTCACTTGCAGTGACATCAATTTTCATGCGCGCTTCAATGAGTTTTACAAGTGTAAAATCCAAATGTACACATTCCTGCATGACAAATGGCTGAATGTATAAGTGGATGCTGCAGCAACTGTCGGCTGGAACTGAACAGAATCAGCAAGGGAGGATGTCACCAGCAGACCGAGGATCACCAATATGGGTCCAAATGTTTTAATAAACAATCACATAGTTTCAGCAAGGCAATGTTTCGGAGTCTCGCAGGACCCCTTCATCAGGCGTGTGACATCGGTGATCTTTTTTTTAGCTGTTTATAAAAGTTGCATTCTGATCATTAGGTCTTGTTCACACCCTACTTGCGGAAAAACTGATGGAAACTGATGAACAGATTTCACTTGCAGAGACATCAGTTTTCATGCGCGCGTCGATGAGTTTTATACACGTTGCAGATTGCTGCACAGAAAAAATACTCCCAGCACACCCTTTGATCGCCCCAGATGTTAACCCCTTCCTGCCCAGTGCCATTAGTACAGTGTCAGTGCTTTTTATTAGCACCGATCACTGTATTGGTGTCACTGGGGATGTCAGTGACACCAAGTCAGTTCCCCCCCCCAGTGTCAGAATGTCCGCCGCAGTCCCGCTATAAGTCGCTGATCGCCGCCATTACTAGTAAAAATAAGAAAAAAAAATTCATTATCTATACCGCCATTTGTAAACGCTATAACTTCCATGTAAACCAATTAATTTACACGTATTGGGATTTTTTTTTAGCAAAGACACGGAACAGAATATATTATGACAAAAAGTGAAGTATCACCTCCTGAAGGCCCGGCAGCTGCTGCTACACTGTTCTCTGAAAAGCAATCTACCCCGGATCGCTTTTTAGAGGGTGGTAAGCTTACCATCTAAAGCTGTCCATAAACTGTAAAATATGTCTGGATTCCCCCATCCTTCCTGCTGGCTATTGTATCCTAACAGCCGCAACATGGTTCACACCTAAGCGTTTTTTGCAGCATTTTGCAGAAACGCAGTACAGTCCATTTAATATGATTTCCTACGGGACACATTCACATCTCCGCGTTTTCACCCGGCGCGGTTTTTTGGAAAGGGTCAGCGACTTTTTTAACCGCAAAAATTATCATTTTTGGTTCTATAGCCTTCAATGGAAACGCTGCAGAAAAGCATGTAGTGCGTTTTTGCTGCCTTTTTGATGTGTTTTGTATTATAATCTGCCTAGCAACAAGAAAAAAAAATAGCAAAACGCATCAAAAACACAGCAAAAATGCATGTGCAAAAATGCAAAATGGGATGCAAAATGCACTTCAAAAACGGATCGAACGCAAACTGCATAGGTGTGAACCCGGCCTTACCGGATGCTGCCTCGTTCTGTCGACAATTTCTGCCCAGCTCCTTTGATTTGCAGAGATGTCAGGTGATGGGATGCCAACAGCTCGCATTTTTGGCCAGTTCATCAGGAACTTGAAATTTACTGTTATTTATTTATTTCAGGTACTTATATATCGCCATCAATTTATGCCGCGCTTTACATATATATTGTACATTCACATCAGTCCCCGCCCCCGAGGAGCGTACAATCTAAGGTCCCTAACTCGCATTCATACATACACATACTAGGGACAATTTAGACAGGATCCAATTCACCTACCAGCATGTCTTTGAAGTGTGGGAGGAAACCGGACCATCCAGAGGAAACCCACGCAGGCACAGGGAGCACATGCAAACTCCAGGCAGGAGGTGCCGTGGTTGGGATTTGAACCAGCGACCCGAGTACTGCCAGGTGGAAGTGCTAACCATTTAGCCACTGAGCTGCCCGTAAATAAAAATGAAATGAAAATAAATATAGCAAATGAAAAAAAGAATCCAGCGTATACAACAATAACTTCCTAAACGAAGCAGGTTGTTATTTATTGCTATGAAAATGACTTTTCCTTTTCAAGCTGCAGCTGCTATCATTTTCTGTAAAATTCAATACAATCCGGTACCCTGGAGTCACTCCGTAAAACTGTTGGCGTACAGAAATGTCATTTCCTGCTCGTGTGATTGGCTCGCTGATTTTCCCAGAAGTCTGCGCTAAGGTACAAGTCAGATTTTAGGCATCCCCTGCTAAAAGATTTTCAGTTTTAGTGAGATACTCCCCATGGGTTAAATACTTCCAGAGGGATGCAGACACTGCTACTTTCCTCATTAGAACACTGAGAATGCACCAAGTGATGAACCCGACCCTCCCATTCACTAATCGATCTTGAGAGGACACAATGGAGCAGGCAGCTTTTTCTTCGGTGCATACAAAGTTTGAACTGAAATGTGCATTGACCATCCAGAGGGTTTTCTGCATCCAGACCTGCCACGCTTTCTGGCTCCTGCCCTGCCACTCCTGCCACTCTATAAGCCTGACAGTGGTAACGGGAACTCTCATGCAAGGGTAGACTCTGATAGGGACCCTGATGTAAGGGGGGACTCTGATAGGAACTCTGATGTAACGGGGGACTCTGATGGGGACCCTGATGTAAGGGGAGTCTCTGATGGGGACCCTGATGTAAGGGGGTGGGTCTCTGATGGGGACTCCAATATAAGGGGGGACACTGATGTAAGGGGATGCTGATGGGGACCCTGATGTAAGGGGGAACTCTGATGGGGACCCTGATATAAGGGGAGTTTCTGATGGGGACCCTGATGTAAGGGGGGGGTCTCTGATGGGGACCCCAATGTAAGTGGGGGACACTGATGTAAGGGGATGCTGATAGGAACCCTGATATAAGGAGGGTCTCTGGTGGGGACCCTGATGTAAGGGGGAACTCTGATGGGGACCCCAATGTAAGCAGGGACTCTGATGTAAGGGGGGTCTCTCATGGGGACCCTGATGTAAGGAGGAACTCTGATGGGGACACTGATGTAAGGGGGAGCTTTGATGGGGACCCTGAGGTAAGGAGGGATTCTCATGGGGACCCTGATGTAAGGGGGAACTCTGATGGGGATCCCAATGTAATCACAGACTCCGATGTATGGGGGGGTCTGTCATGGGGACCCTGATGTAAGTGGAGTCTCTGATGGGGACCCTGATGTAAGGGGGTGGGTCTCTAATGGGGACTCCAATGTAGGGGGGGACACTGATGTAAGGGGATGCTGATGGGGACCCTGATGTAAGGAGGAACTCTGATGGGGACACTGATGTAAGGAGGGTCTCTGATGGGGACCCTGATGTAAGGGGGAACTCTGATGGGGACCCCAATGTAATCAGGGACTCTGATATATGGGGGGTCTCTCATGGGGACCCTGATGTAAGGGGAGTCTCTGATGGGGACCCTGATGTAAGGGGGTGGGTCTCTGATGGGGACTCCAATGTAAGGGGGGACACTGATGTAAGGGGATGCTGATGGGGACCCTGATGTAAGGGGGGTCTCTGATGGGGACCCTGATGTAAGAAGGGACTCTGATGTAAGGGGGGTCTCTCATGGGGACCCTGATGTAAGGGGATGCTGATGGGGACCCTGATGTAATAGGGAACTCTGATGGGAACCCTGATGTAAGGGGGAACTCTGATGGGACCCCGATGTAAGGAGGGACTCTGACATCAGGGGATGCTGATGGGAACCCTGATGTAAGGGGGGACTCTGATGGGGACCCTGATGTAAGGGGGACCCCTGATGGGGACCCTGATGTAAGGGGGGACTCTGATGTAAGTGTAGACTCCAAAAGAGGACGCTTATGTAGGAAGGACTCTGAAGAAAGGAGAACCCTGATGACATCTTGCGTGTATAGGGGACTCTAATGAGGATTTTGATGTAAGGAAGACTTTTTTTTTGGCCCCCACATTTGTATACATTTTATGATGTGGCCCTTGTCCTGAAAAGTCTGTAGACCCTGAGTTTATTGCGACACAATCACACAGTCTATTCACCTGCAAATAACATTCATCCTTACATAGCTGGGAGGGTTGAATAAAGGCCCCCGGTCCATCTAGTTAAACCTGTGTGGATGATGATGTCAATATTATTTCCCATATCCCTGTGTATTGCATTCACTAAGATGCCCTTCTAAGAGGTGACACCACTGATTGTGGAAGGGAGTCTCACATCCTTCCCGCTCTAACAGTAAAGAACTCCCTACACAGTTTAAGGTGGAACCGCTTCTCCTCCAATTTCATTGAGTGGCCGCCAGGGGGCGGACTGACAACTCATGGGGCCCCGGGCAATAGGAAATCATCTAGCCCCTGTGTCCTCGCCCACACTCAAACCACACCCAAAAAAGCCTATGAAAGGTACCAGGGGTATCTGGTGGGGCCCCCTACTGACCCCGGGCCCTTGGGAAGTGCCCCAGTACCTAAATGGTCAGTCCGCCCCTGGTGGCCGCGTGTCTTCATCATGTTCCCTGAAATAGAATAGTTTCCTCCCTATGCTAGAATCACCATGGAGGTATTTGTGTATCACCATCATATCTCCTCTCAGGCGTCTCTTCTCCAGGGAGAATGAGTTTAGTGCTTGTAGTCGTTCCTCGTAACGGAGCTCCTCCAGTCCCCCTATTAGCTTTGCTGCCCTTCTCTGGACTCTCTCCAGTTCCAGCGCATCCTTCCTAAGGATTGGTGACCAGAACTGGACGGCACACTCCAGATGTGGCAGAACCAGAGTATTATAAAGTGGCAGGATTAGAGTTTTATCTCCGGAGTAAATTCCATTTTTAACCTCCCCAGCGGTCTGATTATGTCAGTATTTCTGTGCTCAAAGCGGTACTTTTTTTGCATGGAAATATGTCGTTTTTTTATTGTAGGCCTGTAATTTTTAGGAATAACTCACTGAAATCTGTCCAAACAAGAGTCTAGTAAACATCCCGGGGAGGATAAAACTTGAAACACGAAATCATAAATTATAATTTAATAAATAATCATAAAAAATAATAATATAATAATAAATTTCATTCAATAATATAATCAAACCAAAAACACTGAAATGTGAAATAGAGCGCCAAGTTCGCACATCGCTGAGCAAAGTCGCAGAATCGTTTTCAGTGTCTGATGAGGAATTTCCCCCACGAATCATTATCACTCAATTCTGCAAGTGGTTCTGATTTACTATCGCTGTTCTCTAGCCGGTCTAAAACCGCGTCTGACCTAAAGGGACGCTTTTTGGACGCCATGGACGTTTCTCAGTTTCCAGGCAGAAAGAACATTCAAAATGCAGGCAGGGCGCCGGACAAAGCACTCGGGACACAATGTATGTGAAATGGTTGGATGCAGGAATGTTATACTATGTGATTTTAGTGTATTTAGTGAATGTCACTTTTTCACATTTTTAAATTTCCCGCCAGTTCCGTCCCCCGTACGTCCCGACGTCGCAGGGAACGGAACCCGGAAGACAGATGCTGGCATCGGCCGGAAGACATTGCTGGGGACACTGCAGGGGGGACATCGCGGGAGCGCAGGAGAAGGTAAGTGCAGAAGAGATCCCGGAGCAACGCTGCAGTGTATTCCCGAGTGTAGCTCAGGGTTACCGCTTGTGGTGCTGAAACTTTACCCCGATCTACACTCATGAATACCGCCAGGGGGGTTAATGAATGCTGATACTCTGCTGGCCTTGCTTGCTGCGGCTCGGTATTGTATGCCATTGCTGAGTCTGTCATCTACTAGGACCCCCAGATCCTTTACCATCCTGGATTCCCCCAGAGGTTCTCCCCCTAGGGAGTAACTTGAATTCATATTTTTGGCCCCCCATTGCATTACATTTTTCAACATTAACCTCAAGCCTCATTTGCCATGTAGTTGTCCACTCTTTTATGTTATTTAGGTCTTCATGTAAAGTTTCTATATCGTGTTGTGAAGTTATTGCCCTACTTATTATTATTATTATTATTATACAGTATTTATAAAGCGCCAATAGTTCGCTCAGCGCTGTACATTACAATGGGGGACAGAACATGTGACAGAACAACAACAATACAATGCAAAACATGAGGGGATCGAGCGCTTTGTATCGTCAGCAAACATTGAGATCGAGCTATTTATACCGACCCCTATATCATTTATGAATGAATTGAACAGAGCTGGTCCCAGGACAGAACCTTGTGGTACCCCAGTAACCAGTCTGAGTACTCACTATTTATCACCACCCTTTGGACGCGTCCCTGTAACCAGTTTTCTATCCATGTACAGTACATATACTATGGTCTATACAAGGGGTCTCCAACTTTCTAAACAAAGGGCCAGTTTACTGTCCTTCAGACTTTAGAGGGGCCAGATTGTGGCCAATGGGGGTGCAAAATGCCCCAGCATCAGTGGAAGTAAACAATGCCCCATCATTGGTGTCAGTGGGAGGAATAGTGCCCCATCATTGGTGACAGTAGAAGGAATAGTGCCCCATCATTGGTATCGGTGGGAGGAATAGTGCCCCATCATTGGTGTCAGTGGGAGGAATAATGCCCCATCATTGGTATCAGTGGGGGGAATAGTGCCCCATCATTGGTATCAGTGGGAGGAATAGTCCCCCATCATTGGTGACAGTAGAAGGAATAGTGCCCCATCGTTGGTATCAGTGGGAGGAATAGTGCCCCATCGTTGGTATTAGTGGGAGGAATAGTGCCCCATCATTGATGTCAGTGGGAGGAATAGTGCCCCATCATTGGTGTCAGTGGGAGGAATAGTGCCCCATCATTGGTGTCAGTGGAAGGAATAGTGCCCAATCATTGGTATTAGTGGGAGGAATAGTGTCCCATCATCGGTATCAGTGGAAGTAATAGTGCTCCATCATTGGTATCAGTGGGAGGAATAGTTTCCCATCATTGGTGTCAGTGGGAGGAATAGTGCCCCATCATTGGTGTCAGTGGAAGGAATAGTGCCCCATCATTGGTATTAATGGGAGGAATAGTGCCCCATCATTGGTATCAGTGGGAGGAATAGTGCCCCATCATTGGTATTAATGGGAGGAATAGTGCCCCATCATTGGTATCAGTGAGAGGAATAGTGCCCCATCATTGGTGTCAGTGGGAGGAATAGTGTCCCATCATTTCTATCAGTGGGAGGAATAGTGCCCCATCATTGGTGTCAGTGGGAGGAATAGTGCCCCATCATTGGTATCAGTGGGAGAAATAGTGCCCCATCATTGGTATCAGTGGGAGGAATAGTGCCCCATCATTGGTGTCAGTGGGAGGAATAGTTTCCCATCATTGGTATCAGTGGGAGGAATAGTGCCCCATCATTGGTGTCAGTGGGAGGAATAGTGCCCCATCATTGGTATTAATGGGAGGAATAGTGCCCCATCATTGGTATCAGTGGAAGTAATAGTGCCCCATCATTGGTGTCAGTGGAAGGAATAGTGCCCCATCATTGGTATCAGTGGGAGGAATAGTGCTCCATCATCGGTGTCAGTGGGAGGAATAGTGCCCCATGATTGGTATCAGTGGGAGGAATAGTGCCACATCATCGGTATCAGTGGGAGAAATAGTGCCACATCATTGGTATCAGTGGGAGGAATAGTGCCCATCATTGGTGTCAGTGGGAGGAATAGTGCCCCATGATTGGTGTCAGTGGGAGGAATAGTGCTCAATCATTGGTATCAGTGGGAGGAATAGTGCTCCATCATCGGTGTCAGTGGGAGGAATAGTGCCCCATGATTGGTGTCAGTGGGAGGAATAGTGCCCCATCATCGGTATCAGTGGGAGAAATAGTGCCACATCATTGGTATCAGTGGAAGGAATAGTGCCCTATCACTTGTATCAGTGGGAGGAATAGTGCCCCATCATCGGTATCAGTGGGAGGAATAGTGTCCCATCATTGGTGTCAGTGGGAGGAATAGTGTCCCATCATTGGTATCAGTGGGAGGAATAGTGCCCCATCATTGGTATCAGTGGGAGGAATAGTGCCCCATCATCGGTATCAGTGGGAGGAATAGTGCCCCATCATTGGTGTCAGTGGGAGGAATAGTGCTCAATCATTGGTGTCAGTGGGAGGAATAGTGCCCCATCATTGGTATCAGTGGGAGGAATAGTGCCCCATCATTGGTGTCAGTGGGAGGAATAGTGCCCCCTCATTGGTGTCAGTGGGAGGAATAGTGCCCCATCATTTGTTTCAGTGGGAAGAATAGTGCCCCATCATTGGTGTCAGTGGGAGGATTAGTTCCCCATCATTGGTATCTGTGGGAGGAATAGTGCCCCATCATTGGTGTCAGTGGGAGGAATAGTGCTCCATCATTGGTATCAGTGGGAGGAATAGTGCCCCATCATTGGTGTCAGTGGGAGGAATAGTGCCCCATCATTGGTGTCAGTGGGAGGAATAGTGCCCCATCATTGGTGTCAGTGGTATACAAGGAGAACAATGCATTTAGCACAGTTGCCTTCTTCTTTTTATCATTTGTAACCAACGTCCCCTGATCACCTTTTACGGGGCTTATATGTTCTGACCTCGCTTTCTTGCTGCTAATATATTTTAAACATTTCTTGGGATTTGTTTTGCTCTCCTCCTCTATGTGCCTCTCATAGTCTATTTTAGCCGCCCTGATTACACTTCTTATTGCGATCCTGGTAGTGCTGAAATGCCGACAACGACCCCTTGACCTCTTTTTAAATTCCATTTTTTTCTCTTTTATAAACGTTTTTACGTTACATAGTTAATGTGGCTGAAAAAAGACAAAAGTCCATCCAGTTCAACCATATAAAAATATAAAAAAAAGTTAGAATCCTACACCCACAGTTGATCCAGAGGAAGGCAAAATAAAAATCCCAGAAAAGCACAATCCAATTTGCTCCTGCTGGGAAAAAATTCCTTCCTGATCCCCCGAGAGGCAATCGGATATTCCCTGGATCAACTTTACCTATAAATTTTATGTCCAGTTATATTCTGTGTATCCAAGAAAGAATCCAGGACTTTCCTACAGCAATCCACTGAGCTGGCCACAACCAACTCCTGAGGGAGTCTATTCCACATTCTCACAGCTCTTACTGTGAAGAAACCTTTCCGTGTTCGGAGATTACATTTCTTTTCCTCCAGACGTAAAGAGCGCCCCCTTGTCCTCTGTGATGACCTCAGGGGGATAACTACACCGAGTTCACTATATTAACCACTGATGTATTTATACATGGAGATCATATCCCCCCTTATGTATTATACATGGAGATCATATCCCCCCCTTATGTATTATACATGGAGATCATATCCCCCCCCCCTTATGTATTATACATGGAGATCATATCCCCCCTTATTTATTATACATGGAGATCATATCCCCCCTTATGTATTATACATGGAGATCATATCCCCCCTTATGTATTATACATGGAGATCATATCCCCCCCTTATGTATTATACATGGAGATCATATCCCCCCTTATGTATTATACATGGTGATCATATCCCCCCTTATGTATTATACATGGAGGTCATATCCCCCTTATGTATTATACATGGAGATCATATCCCCCCTTATGTATTATACATGGAGATCATATCCCCCCTTATGTATTATACATGGAGATCATATCCCCCTTTATGTATTATACATGGAGATCATATCCCCCCTTATGTATTATACATGGAGATCATATCCCCCTTATGTATTATACATGGAGATCATATCCCCCCTTATGTATTATACATGGAGATCATATCCCCCCTTATGTATTATACATGGTGATCATATCCCCCCCCCCTTATGTATTATACATGGAGATCATATCCCCCCTTATGCATTATACATGGAGATCATTTCCCCCCTTATGTATTATACATGATGATCATATCCCCCCTTATGTATTATACATGGAGATCATATCCCCCTTATGTATTATACATGGAGATCATATCCCCCTTATGTATTATACATGGAGATCATAGGGGTCCCCCTATGAGTAAGTCAGGATATGACGAAACACGTCAGGGCGTGACGGTGGAGCAGACCAGAAGTGACGTAGATCCGTAAGCGGAAGTGACGTGACGGCGTTCTGTATGACAGTTCTGGAGGTGGTGAGAGCACCACGCGTTATCTGCTGGTCACAAAGACACACTATTTGGGCTTATTGATGTTTTTAAGTGCATTACTTGGAGTAAATTTTTATCACTAACGTTTTGTTGATAACACTGAAGTGTATGCGCCGCTGGTATTCGCTAAATAGGGGTGATACTCACATTTTTTGATCTTTAACCACTTCCAGTCCGGACACTTTTACCCCCTTCCAGTCCGGACACTTCCCCCCCTTCCAGTCCGGACACTTTCATCCCCTTCCAGTCCGGACACTTTCACCCCCTTCCAGTCCGGACACTTTCCCTCCTTCCAGTCCGGACACTTTCCCCTCCTTCCAGTCCAGACACCTTCCCCCCCCTTCCAGTCCGGACACTTTCCCCCCTTCCAGTCCGGACACTTTCCCCCCCTTCCAGTCTGGACACTTTCACCCCCTTCCTGTCCGGACACTTTCACCCCCTTCCAGTCCGGACACCTTCCCCCCCTTCCAGTCCGGACACCTTCCCCCCTTTCCAGTCCGGACACTTTCCCCCCTTCCAGTCCGGACACTTTCCCCCCCTTCCAGTCCGGACACTTTCCCCCCCTTCCAGTCCGGACACTTTCCCCCCCTTCCAGTCCGGACACTTTCCCCCCCTTCCAGTCCGGACACCTTCCCCCCCTTCCAGTCCGGACACCTTCCCCCCCTTCCAGTCCGGACACTTTCCCCCCTTCCAGTCCGGACACTTTCCCCCCCTTCCAGTCCGGACACTTTCCCCCCCTTCCAGTCCGGACACTTTCCCCCCCTTCCAGTCCGGACACTTTCCCCCCCTTCCAGTCCGGACACTTTCCCCCCCTTCCAGTCCAGGCCAATTTTCATCTTTCAGCACTATCACACTTTGAATGACAATTGCGCGGTCACGCAACATTGCATTTGCATTTTTTTGAGACAGATAAAGGTTTATTTTGGTGGTATTTATTCACCACTGGGATTTAAATTTTTTTTTTTTGCTATAGAAATGAAAAGGTCCAAAAATTTTGCAAATAAATAATATTTCATCATAAATCTTGGCAAAAATATATTCAGTTATCTTTTTAGTAAAAACAAAAAATAACCCAAATTAGTTTATAACCAAAAATTATAATTTTTTAAAATTTTGTTGTACATTTTTATTTTATTTTTTATATTATTATTTATGGGTTTTTTTTTTTACATACTGTCACCCTAGCAGTACAGTGTCACCATGGTGATACTGTACTACTTGTGGGGGGTGATGAAGATTTTTTTTGTTTACACTGATTGCTTTTACACCCATAAAGGCTGTAAAAGCAATCATTTCTCCTTCTCTCTGGCTGCATTTTTGCAGCCATTGAGAAATACTGTGAGAGCTGTGATTGGTCACAGCTTGTCACATGGTACAAGGCTGTTATGAATAGCCCTGTACTATGTGATCTCTGCGATCATTCACAAATTTCACTAGTAGTAAGCAATGATGTCAGAAGTGACATCTTGCTTACAACTCTTTATGTGATCACTGATTGGCCAATCAGTGATCACATGATTGGGACCTCGCACAGAGGTCCTGTACGACGATCGGTGTTCCACTGTGTCCGGAGGACACAGCGGGTACCGGATCGCGGTGCTGCACGCTCCCAGGGAGCGTTCACAAGCAGGGGGTGGGGAGGCCGTTTATAAACAGCCACCCGGCCTGCAGTGCCACCGTCCCGCCGTTTATATACAACAGCTGGACGGGAGGTGGTTAAAGCAAGGTATAGTAGCAGCAATAAGGTTTTCATAATATTTTGGTTTTTTGGATGTTAATTTTTTGCATCAGGAGTGATATAGTGACATTTGGTTACGTTGTTCAAGGTGGTCACTTATAGAGTATATATATCAGGTTTAAATTTAGCTCTTTCTTGCCCTTTGGAGTGCACTGGATACCCGTATTTATGTATGTTCTCAAAGAACTCTCATTGTTCTCAGTATTCTATGTTTCTAGGATTTGATCCCATTTATTATCCTGTAGTGGGGCAGCACAGTGGCTTAGTGGTTAGCACATCTGCCTTGCAGTAAATAGGTCATGGGTTCAAATCCCAACCATGGCCCCTCCTGCATCGAGTTTGCATGTTCTCCCTGTGCCTGCGTGGGTTTCCTCCAGGTACTCCGGTTTCCTCCCACACTCCAAAGACACGCTGGTAGGTTAATTGGCTCCTGTCTAAATTGTCCTGGTTTCATCCCTGGCCATGCGGGATCTCCTGCATGGTGGGGGTTGGGGAAAGACCTGGCAACCTACCCTGTAAAATAATTGCTAAGAGAATTCATGGAAAAAGTTGCTTACGAGTGACAATGCATGCAATCGCCAAGGGTCAGATACGACTGAATGGATAGATAGATGATAGATAGATAGATAGATAGATAGATAATAGATAGATAATAGATAGATAGATAATAGATAGATAGATAGATGATAGATAGATAATAGATAGATAGATAGATAGATAGATAGATAGATAGATAGATAGATAGATAGATAGATAGATAGATAGATAGATAGATAATAGATAGATAGATAGATAGATAGATAGATAGATAATAGATAGATAGATAATAGATAGATAGATAGATAGATAGATAGATAGATAGATACGGATTGATAGAGATAGATAGATAGATAATAGATAGATAGATAGATAGATAGATAATAGATAAATAGATAGATAGATAGATAGATAGATAGGATGATAGATAGAAACTGACAGATAGATGATAGATAGATATATGACCAGCGTTACGCCGGATTTACACCGGAATGTTGCAGTCATGTACCCCACAATGCACAGTGATGCCCTGCCATGCGTTGTGGGGTACTGTGTTGGGTAACTTGGAGTGGGCTCAATGTTCGGTCCGTTGTGTTGTCTTGGCAGTCCATACAAATGAATGTGCTGCTTTAGTACAAGACATGTTCACAGCCAGGTATGAAGGGTTTTCTACACATCAGGGGTCTCCAAAATTCAATACAAGGGCCATATCATGTATTTTACAAACATTTACAAGCTAAAAAAGAAAAATCCGTTTTTATAAATGAATACCTCGGTGTACGAGCGCCGCGGTTAAAGTAATTTTTGGTTTACGAATGAAAATCCATTGAAAATAATGGCTCGGTTTACGAATTTTTTTCGCAATACGGACGGATTAATTGGTTTTGAGTGCATTTACAAATTTTTTTTAATCATGTCCCTGTACAGTATTTATGGCTTTTAGGTGCACTTTCTAAAGAGTTTTCAACAGATACAAGACTTTTTTTAAACTATTTTCTGACCTCCGGAATGGATTAATTGGTTTTCAATGCATTTACAATTTTTTTTTTAATCATGTCCCTATACAGTATTTATACCTTTAACCTCCCTGGCGTTATGATTATTTCCGATTTTTTGTACCATTTTTTTGCATGGAAATATGTCGTTTTTTTATTGTAGGCCTGTAATTTTTAGGAATAACTCACTGAAATCTGTCCGAACAAGAGTCTAGTAAACATCCCGGGTGTGATAAAACTTGAAACACGAAATCATAAATTATAATTTAATAAATAATCATAAAAAATAATAATATAATAAGAATACATTTAATTCAATAATATAATCAAACCAAAAACACTGAAATGTGAAATAGAGCGCCAAGTTCGCACATCGCTGAGCAAAGTCGCAGAATCGTTTTCAGTGTCTGATGAGGAATTTCCCCCACGAATCATTATCACTCAATTCTGCAAGTGGTTCTGATTTACTATCGCTGTTCTCTAGCCGGTCTAAAACCGCTTTTGACCTAAAGGGACACTTTTTGGACGCCATGGACGTTTCTCAGTTTCCAGGCAGAAAGAACAGTAAAAATGCAGGCAGGGCGCCGGACAAAGCACTCGGGACAAAATGTATGTGAAATGGGTTGAAACAGGAATGTTTTACTATGTAAAACTTGTTTTGAAAAAAATGAAATTTTTTTAAATTTTCAAATTTCCTGCTGCCGGCGGCGCCCGTACGTCTCGACATCACAGGGACCGGAACACAGAAGCCGGATGCCGGCATCGGCTGGAGGAGATGGCCGGGGACGCTGCAGGGGACACATCGCGGGAGTGAAGGACAAGGTAAGCGCTGCAGGGACTCCCTATGCAACGCCGCATGGTAAGCCCGAGTGTAGCTCGGGGTTACCGCTTTTGGTACTGAAACTCTACCGCGAGCTACACTCAGGAATACCGCCAGGGGGGGTTAAGTGCACTTTATAAAGAGTTTTGAACAGATAAAAGACTTTTAACTATTTTCTGACCTCCGGCACAGATTAATTGGTTTTCAATGCATTCCCACGGGAAACTGCGTTTCAGTTTACAAATTGTTTGCAATACGAAAAGTCCCGGAGAACGCATTCAATTTGTAAAGCGAGGTACACCTATATATAAAATTTAAATGAAAAGTTTTCCCCGGTACGTATCTGTAATCAGCAGGATATGAATCAGAACAACTGAGAAGGAACTTAACACAAAGCAAAGAAATTACAGATATACTTCGGCCATTAGTAAAAGTCAAACAAAAATAAATTGTCTGCACCGTTCTCATCGGTGTCCTCAGCAGAGTCCCCTCTTCACTGTCTTTATTAAAGTACCCCCCACACATCAGAGCTTCCTATACATCAATGCACCCCTTACATCAGAGTTCCCCCTTACATTAGTGTTCCCATTGTACATAAGAGTCCCCTCTTCGCTGTCCCTATTTAAGTACCCACCAAATATCAGAGCTTCCCATACATCCATGCCCCCCTTACATCAGAGTTCCCCCTTACATCAGTGTTCCCATCAGAGTCCCGTCTTACTTCACTGTTTCTATCAGAGTGCCCCCCCCCCCCCCACAACAGAGCCTCCCATACATCAATGCCCCCCTTACATCAAAATCCTGCCTTACATCAGTGTCTCCATCAGAGTCCCCTCTTACTTCACTGTCCCTATCAGAGTGCCCCCCATACATCAGAGCCTTCCATAAATCAATGCGCCCCTTACGTCAAAGTCCCCCCTTCCATCAGTATCTCCATCAGAGTCCCCTCTTACTTTGCTGCACCTATGGGATTGCCCCCCATACATCAATATACCCCTTACATCAGGGTCCCCATCAGAGGTACATCAGAGTCCCCTCTTATTCAGTGTCCCTATCAAAGTGCCCCTATACATCTGAGCCTCCCATAAATCAATGCACCCCTTACATCAGGTCGCCTCTTATATCACTGTCCCTGTCAGAGCCCCCCTTACATCAGTGTTTATGTCAGGGTCCCCCTTTTCACTGTCCCCATGAGATTGCCCTCCATACATCAGAGCCTCCCATACATCAATACACCTCTTACGTCAGAATTCCTCCTTACATCAGAGTCCCCTCTTACTTCACTGTCCCTATGAGATTGCTCTCCCATTCATCAATGCACCCCTTACATCAAAGTCTCCATCAGAGTCCCCTCTTACTTCACTGTCCCTATCAGAGTGCCCCCCCATACATCAGAGCCTGCTATAAATTAATGCACCCCTTACATCAAAGTCCCTGTCAGAGTCCCCCTTACATCAGTGCCCCCTCCTACTTCACTGTCCCTATGAGATTGTCTTCCATACATCATTGCACCCATTACATCAGGGTCCCCCCTTACATAAGTGTTCCCCTTCAGCGTTCCCCATTACATCAGGGTCCCCCCTTACAAAAGTGTTCCCAATCAGCATTCCCCATTACAGCAGAGTCCCCTCTTATTCAGTGTCTCTATCAAAGTGCCCCCCCCATACATCAGAGCCTCCCATTAATCAATGCTCCCCTTACATCAGGTTCCCTTTTACATCTATGTCCTTGTCAGAGCCCCCCCCCCCCTTACATCAGTGTCTCCATCAGAGTCCCCTCTTATTTCACTGTCCCTGTCAGAGTGCCCTCCATACATCAGAGTCCCCTCCCTTACATCAGTGTCCCCATCAGAGCCCCCCTTATCTTTGTAATTTGATTTACAGAGCAGTAGAGCAGCAGCGTGGGACCCCGGAAGCAGAGCAGGTCGGATCAGAGAAAAATCTGTTCTCCTGTGAATTCTGGGGCAATCATGGCATGTGTGTGCCCCCCCCCCCCCGGCTCATGGAAATACACTAATTTATCTTATATATCTGTCCATATTTTTTCTTACATGTGTATTTAAAAAACAAATGTTATTGCATTTTGGTTATAAGGGAGGGAGAGTTATAACCCATCCGTGTCCCATGGGGAGATTTCCCTTCACTTCCTGGCCCATAGCCACAACAGGAAGTGAGAGGACGTCTCTCCAGAGTGAGGGAACCCCTGCTTGTCTCCAGAACAAGTGTTCCCATTGGAAGGTTTCCCCTCTATTCCTGTTTTGGTGACAACCCAAAATGTGGGATTTTGTTGACAGTGAACAGAACAAATAGAGAGATTGACCTTCCCAGCTTCCAGGAGAGCGGAGGATCCAGTAAGTAAAGCTGCTTTTTGTGGCCCCCTAGAGCTAAAGGAGTAGTTAACCCTTTCAGCACAGCGGCAGCCCCTGCAAGGGAGGATTGTTCAGTTCCTGGCCCTGGAGATAGGCTTTAACTGTTACTGCAAAAAACAAATCACAGCCAGTTCAGTTGTTTTGTTGCAAGCAGGGGCGGACTGACTATTTGGAAACTCGGGCACTGCCCGAGGGCCCAGGGTCAGTAGGGGGCCCCCTGAGATGCCCCTGGTACCTTTTTCATAGGTTTTTTTGAGTTTGGGCAAGGACACAGGGGCCCCATGATCCCCTATTGCCCGGGGCCCCATGAGTTGTCAGTCCGCCCCTGGTTACAAGTGCAATCATATGGCTCCAATCCCCTCACGTGTCTCACCAAGTCATCCCATGAATGCAAGTCACTAAGTGAATGGAGTTTACCAACATGACTTCCAGATGTCCGTGTGAAAGACCCCACGGAGCTGAATGACCCCTGGCTGCTCCGTCTCCCTACAAGCTGTATATAATCTATACCCTGATCCTGTATCTGGTGCTCCCCCATCCCCTGCTCATAGCTTTGGTGCTCCCCCATCCCCTGCTCATAGATTCACTGCCCCCTGTGACGGACGCGGCGTCAGTCCCCCAGCCCCTCTCATGAACTTGACCGAAGGACTAGCCAATCTAAAACCGCGCTGTCACGTGTGTAACAATGCCACGCTCAGCTGCGCCCCACACAAAGATTTTCCAGCTCACTGGACCACAACCTATGTGCCGCAGCCTGAGAGCGATTGTTACTGGGTCAGGTTAATTACACAATTAACCCTTCATACTGCCACCACCACCTTTTTGTACAGAGTAGGAGGAAACTCTGCAATCTTAGCAGTAACACTATGATGTTTGAATAAGCGTCTGTATACCACTGTCACTGCAGGCAGATGTATGCAGAAGTTTATAGCACACAGTAGCGCTCTTCAGAGACAGGGATTCTTATTTTGCATTAAAGAGCTTTAGAAACAGTTCAACACTTTTCAGATAATAGGATTTATTACTAAAAAGGTCAAAAGGGTGCAATAAAAATATTTACAGAAAAAGATGTAGCCAATATATATATATATATATATATATATATATATATAAATACAGAGAGCAATAACACAGCAGAGAGATAACAGAAAAAGGTTTAGAGAGGTAGAATACTTGCAGAAGTCCTGCTTTAAGCAGATTCAAGGGTCCAGAGCAAAAGGGTGCCTTTTCTCCCAAAGTTGGTTCCTGATATTAAAAGGGAGATCTCTTCAACTTACTTCTCCAAGCATAACAGCCTTTTTCTAGGAACCCAGCAGGGTGTCTCCTTAAAGCAGAGAACCAATCGCCTCATTTTGGGAGGGGTGTTTTAGGCGGGGAACTCAGGCTATGACCAAATCCCTCCCAGTTTATACCATGGTCAATAACCTTCCCTAGGTACATGTAGCATCCTATCCACTGGCAGGATAATATGCAGAACGATATTCTGAACGTCCAGACATCACATATGACATATCTGCTGTGACGGTTAAGGAGCTATTGCTTTCTGCTCTCGGGTAGACGTAATCTAGGGGTGTAAGGTATCAGGTGACTTGTATTAAAATGACCTCTCTGAATATATGTCTTGTTTTATGGTATGTATTACCTACAAGAAATTATGAAATTGTATGAAAAAGTGTTTTCACATGGGATATATGTTTTACTGATATCCCGGAATGCTTTTGAAGTCCAGTGACTGACGGGTTTATAGTTTTACGATCAGCTTCAGAGCAAGAGTGGGACAGACACCCTGGCATCAGCTAATTGGGTTTACAACCATCAAGGGTATCCAGCTGTGTCCTGTGCACTCTTGAACCCAGCACACAAGGACCACGTGTCACTCAACAGAGAGGGGGGGAGCTAATTTGGAGTAAGAAATGATACAAGATGGAGGGTCTTTACCAAAATGGATGTTCGCGTCCATATTTGTACGTACAATTGCTACACCCCCCATCCCATGCTCATAGATTTGCTGCTCCCCCATCCCCTGCTCATATATTCCCTGCTCCCCATCCCCTGCACATAGATTCGCTGCCCCCCATCCCCTGCTCATAGATCCACTGCCCCCCCATCCCCGGCTCATAGATCCACTGCCCCCCATCCCCTGCTCATAGATCCACTGCCCCCCATCCCCTGCTCATAGATTTGCTGCCCCCATCCCCTGCTCATAGATTCGCTGCTCCCCCATCAACCACTGTCCTATATTTGGTGCCTATGTATCCCCTCTCTTATGTTTGGTGCCCCCCATCCCCTGTCCGATATTTGATAGTCCATCCTATCTTTTCTCATATATTTGGTGGTTCCCCTGCCCTCTCTCTTATACTTAGTGCCCCCTTAGAAGCCCCCTTTCCATCTCCTAGATTTGATACCCCCAATCCAATCTTCTATATTTGGTAACCCCCTATCATCTCTCCTATATTTGTTGACCCCCACCCCATCCTCTCCTTTATTTGGCATCCCCCTTCCTTCAGTTGGTGCCCCCAGTCCTTTGTTTCATATTTGGTGGCCTCCCCCTTTCTCTCTTCTATGTCTAGTGACCATCCCCCCTCTCCTATATTTGGTTGCCCTCAATTTTTGTGGCCCCCCCTTATCCTCTCTCCTAAATTTGGTCACCCCCATCCCCATATTTGTTGGCCTACCTTTCCTTTCTTCTATATTTGGTGACCCCCCCATATATTTGGTGCCCTGCCATCCCCTCTCCTATATCTAGTCGCCCCCATTCTTTCTCCTTTATATGGTGGCCCCCTATCACTTCTATATTTGCTGCCTCCCATATATTGGTTGCCCCCTCTCCTCTATGTGGTGCCCCCATCATCTGTCCTATATTCTGTGCCCCCCATTCCTTTTCCTATATTTGATGTCCCCCATCCTCTGTCCTATATTTGTTGGCCCCACACCCCTCCATTTGGTGCCCCACCTTGCCCCAATGCTATATGTATTACAACCAAAGAACAAGAAAGCACACGCCTTGCTGCCCTCTAAGGGTCGGGGGAAAAACAAAACTCGCTGCAAAAACATGGAAAGAGAGAGCGCAAATGTGTGTGCGTGTGCATCGCTGTATAACTAACTAGTTACCTCTCAGGTACTGCACTTGGCCGGGCGCCCTCTATTTCCTTGTTCTTGCCCAATCCTCTATGTGCCCCCCCTCCTAATGGGTGCAGGGCCTCCGTCACACCTGTGTCCCCCTTCACCCGCTCCCATGTTTGCTAGCACTATATTCGTTGCCCCCCCCCCAGGATTGCATATCCTCTCTCACACATGTGCCCCCCTTCTATCACACATGTGCCCCCCCATCCTCTCTCCCTCATGTGCCCCCCCATCCTCTCTCACACATGTGCCCACCATCCTCTCTCACACATGTCCCCCCCATCCTCTTTCACACATGCCCCCCCCATCCTCTCTCCCACATGTGCCCCCCATCCTCTATCACACATGCCCCCCATCCTCTATCACACATGTCCCCCCTTCCTATATCACACATGTCCCCCCATCCTATATCACACATGTCCCCCCATCCTCTATCACACATGTCCCCCCATCCTCTATCACACATGTCCCCCCATCCTACATCACACATGTCCCCCCATCCTACATCACACATGTCCCCCCTTCCTATATCACACATGTCCCCCCATCCTATATCACACATGTCCCCCCATCCTATATCACACATGTCCCCCCATCCTACATCACACATGTCCCCCCATCCTATATCACACATGTCCCCCCATCCTCTATCACACATGTCCCCCCATCTTCTATCACACATGTCCCCCCCCATCCTCTATCACACATGTACCCCCCCATCCTCTATCACACATGTCCCCCCATCCTCTATCACACATGTCCCCCCATCCTCTATCACACGTCCCCCCTATCCTCTATCACACATGTCCCCCCCATCCTCTATCACACATGTCCCCCCATCCTCTATCACACATGTCCCCCCCATCCTCTATCACACATGTCCCCCCATCTTCTATCACACATGTCCCCCCCATCCTCTATCACACATGTACCCCCCATCCTCTATCACACATGTCCCCCCATCTTCTATCACACATGTCCCCCCATCTTCTATCACACATGTCCCCCCCATCCTCTATCACACATGTACCCCCCATCCTCTATCACACATGTCCCCCCATCCTCTATCACACGTCCCTCCTATCCTCTATCACACATATCCCCCCCATCTTCTATCACACATGTCCCCCTATCCTCTATCACACATGTCCCCCCCATCCTCTATCACACATGTCCCCCCCATCCTCTATCACACATGTACCCCCCATCCTCTATCACACATGTCCCCCCATCTTCTATCACACATGTACCCCCCCATCCTCTATCACACATGTCCCTCCCATCCTCTATCACACATATCCCCCCATCTTCTATCACACATGTACCCCCCCCATCCTCTATCACACATGTCCCCCCATCTTCTATCACACATGTACCCCCCCCATCCTCTATCACACATGTACCCCCCATCCTCTATCACACATATCCCCCCATCTTCTATCACACATGTACCCCCCCCATCCTCTATCACACATGTCCCCTCATCCTCTATCATACATGTCCCCCTATCCTTTATCACACATGTACCCCCCCCCCATCCTCTATCACACATGTCCCCCCATCTTCTATCACACATGCCCCCCCATCTTCCATCACACGTCCCTCCCATCCTCTATCACACATGTCCCTCCCTATCCTCTATCACACATGCCCCCCCCCCATCCTCTATCACACATGTCCCTCCCAACCTCTATCACACATGTCCACCCATCATTTATCACACATGTCCCCCCATCCTCTATCACACATGTCCACCCATCATTTATCACACATGTCCCCCTATCCTCTATCACACACGTCCCCCCCATCCCCTATCACACACGTCCCCCCCATCCTCTCTCACACACGTCCCCCCCATCCTCTATCACACATGTCCCCCCCATCCTCTCTCACACACGTCCCCCCCATCCTCTATCACACACGTCCCCCCCATCCTCTATCACACACGTCCCCCTATCCTCTATCACACATGCCCCCCCATCTTCTTTCAGACATGTCCCCCCCATCCTCTAACACATGTCCCCCCATCCTCTCTCACACATGTCCCCCCCTCCATCCTCTATCAAACATGCCCCCCCCCCCGTCCTCTCTCACACATGTCCCTCCCATCCTCTATCACACATGCTCCCCCATCTTCTTTCACACATGCCCCCCCTATCCTCTAACACATGTCCCCCCATCCTCTAACACATGTCCCCCCCATCCTCTATCACACATGTCCCCCCCATCCTCTATCACACATGTCCCCCCCATCCTCTAACACATGTCCCCCCCATCCTCTATCACACATGTCCCCCCCATCCTCTATCACACATGTCCCCCCCATCCTCTAACACATGTGCCCCCATCCTCTATCACACATGTCCCCCCCATCCTCTAACACATGTCCCCCCTATCCTCTAACACATGTCCCCCCATCCTCTATCACACATGTCCCCCCCATCCTCTATCACACATGTCCCCCCCATCCTCTATCACACATGTCCCCCCCATCCTCTATCACACATGTCCCCCCATCCTCTATCACACATGTCCCCCCCATCCTCTATCACACATGTCCCCCCCATCCTCTAACACATATCCCCCCGCCATCCTCTCAGACGTCCTCCCCATCCTCTTACACATGTCCCCCCCATCCTCTCTCACACATGTCCCCCCCATCCTCTCTCTCACCCCCCATCCTCTATCACACACGTCCCCCCATCTTCTCTCACACACGTCCCCCCCATCTTCTCTCACACACGTCCCCGCCTCCATCCTCTCTCACGCATGTCCCCCCCATCCTCTATCACACACGCCCCCCCATCTTCTCTCACACATGTCCCCCCCTCCATCCCACATGTCCCCCCCATCCTCTCTGACACATGTCCCCCCCCCAATCCTCTCTCACACATGTCCCCCCCATCCTCTCTCACACGTCCTCCCCCCATTCTCTATCACACGTCCCCCCCATCCTCTCTCACACATGTCCCCCAAATCCTCTCACACATGTCCCCCCCTCCATCCTCTATCAAACATGCCCCCCCCCCGTCCTCTCTCACACATGTCCCTCCCATCCTCTATCACACATGCCCCCCCATCTTCTTTCACACATGCCCCCCCTATCCTCTAACACATGTCCCCCCATCCTCTCTCACACATGTCCCCCCCATCCTCTAACACATGTCCCCCCATCCTCTCTCACACATGTCCCCCCCATCCTCTAACACATGTCCCCCCATCCTCTATCACACATGTCCTCCCCATCCTCTATCACTCATGTCCCCCCCATCCTCTAACACATGTCCCCCCATCCTCTCTCACACATGTCCCCCCCATCCTCTAACACATGTCCCCCCATCCTCTCTCACACATGTCCCCCCCCATCCTCTAACACATGTCCCCCCATCCTCTATCACACATGTCCCCCCCATCCTCTATCACACATGTCCCCCCCATCCTCTAACACATGTCCCCCCCATCCTCTAACACATGTCCTCCCCATCCTCTATCACTCATGTCCCCCCCATCCTCTAACACATGTCCCCCCCATCCTCTAACACATGTCCTCCCCATCCTCTATCACTCATGTCCCCCCCATCCTCTAACACATGTCCCCCCATCCTCTCTCACACATGTCCCCCCCATCCTCTAACACATGTCCCCCCATCCTCTCTCACACATGTCCCCCCCCATCCTCTAACACATGTCCCCCCATCCTCTATCACACATGTCCCCCCATCCTCTATCACACATGTCCCCCCCATCCTCTAACACATGTCCCCCCCATCCTCTAACACATGTCCTCCCCATCCTCTATCACTCATGTCCCCCCCATCCTCTAACACATGTCCCCCCCATCCTCTAACACATGTCCTCCCCATCCTCTATCACACATGTCCCCCCCACCCTCTAACACATATCCCCCCCCATCCTCTCAGACGTCCTCCCCATCCTCTTACACATGTCCCCCCCATCCTCTCTCACACATGCCCCCCCCCATCCTCTCTCACACATGCCCCCCCCATCCTCTCTCCCAACATGTCCCCCCCATCCTCCCCCCCCCCCCCCCTTTGTTGCTCTCAGACGCGGAGATGTCCTCAGACTGGCTCAGCGACCATTAGATGGCAGCAGAAGGACAGACATCCCAGCTGCCTAAATAAACATAAAGGGGGTTAAAAAAAGGGGAGAGAAGAGAGAGGAAAAAACTTGTCCAAGATGGCGGCTGAGTGTCGGGCCGGGGAGCCCCTCTCTGCATCCCGGGGCTGGTGAGAGAGGGGTGCCGGGGCTGGGGCCCCTACATGGCGCTGGGCAGGCTGGCTCTGCTGTGGGGATTGCACTGGGCAGGCTGTGCCCTGCTGGTGGCTGCAGGTAAGTGATCGGGGGGGGGATCAGGGAAGGGGGGTGCATCTCTGACATTACCGCCCCCCCTCCTCATATACAATGCCGCACCATCACCCACGCCAGGTCCGATCTCTGCTACAGACCCCATGCGGCTGTGCCAGGGACAGACCCCCCCATCCCAACATACTGCCCCGGACCCCCCCCACATCCACAGGACACATCCCCCCCATCTGTCTGCGGCGGATCGATGACAGATCGGCAGTGACAGGTTGATGGATCGATCGTATTGACAGTTCATGCCGGGCTGCAGCGCTGATCGTCTCCCGATGTATCGATCATGTCACCCCGGAGCCGCCGGCACCGACCCGCCCGGGATTGGATGTCGCCGGACGGACGAGGCTTTGTTCCTTTACATTGATTTGTTCTGTACACTTGTGATGGATTTGTGTCGGTCCGATCCGTGTGTGTGGCCGACCGGCCGAGACAAAGACATGGAGGGGCTTCCTACTCAGACATTCCTGGATCCTCCGATCCCTCTGCCGTCCCTGTGGGATCATTGGATCCTCCGATCCCTCTGCCGTCCCTGTGGGATCATTGGGTCCTCCGATCCCTCTGCCGTCCCTGTGGGATCATTGGATCCTCCGATCCCTCTGCCGTCCCTGTGGGATCATTGGATCCTCCGATCCCTCTGCAGTCCCTGTGGGATCATTGGATCCTCCGATCCCTCTGGCGTCCCTGTGGGATCATTGGGTCCTCCGATCCCTCTGCCGTCCCTGTGGGATCATTGGATCCTCCGATCCCTCTGGCGTCCCTGTGGGATCATTGGGTCCTCCGATCCCTCTGCCGTCCCTGTGGGATCATTGGATCCTCCGATCCCTCTGGCGTCCCTGTGGGATCATTGGATCCTCCGATCCCTCTGCTGTCCCTGTGGGATCATTGGGTCCTCCGATCCCTCTGCCGTCCCTGTGGGATCCTCCGATCCCTCTGCCGTCCCTGTGGGATCATTGGATCATCCGATCCCTCTGCCGTCCCTGTGGGATCATTGGGTCCTCCGATCCCTCTGCCGTCCCTGTGGGATCCTCCGATCCCTCTACCGTCCCTGTGGGATCATTGGATCGTCCGATCCCTCTGGCGTCCCTGTGGGATCATTGGGTCCTCCGATCCCTCTGCCGTCCCTGTGGGATCATTGGATCATCCGATCCCTCTGCCATCCCTGTGGGATCATTGGATCCTCCGATCCCTCTGCAGTCCCTGTGGGATCATTAGATCCTCTGATCCCTCTGCCGTCCCTGTGGGATCATTGGATCCTCCGATCCCTCTGCTTTCCCTGTGGGATCATTAGATCCTCCGATCCCTCTGCCTTCCCTGTGGGATCATTGGATCCTCCGATCCCTCTGCCGTCCCTGTGGGATCATTGGATCCTCCGATCCCTCTGCCTTCCCTGTGGGATCATTGGATCCTCCGATCCCTCTGCCTTCCCTGTGGGATCATTGGATCCTCCGATCCCTCTGCGTCCCTGTGGAATCATTGGATCCACCGATCCCTCTGCCGTCCCTATGGGATCATTGGATCATTTGATTCTTCAATCACTTTGTATCAATTGGATTGTTTGATTCCTCTTTGATCTTTTTTTATAGGAATTGTGTTGCTTTCCTCTTTAGTCGCCAGGTAATAATTGTATTATTTTATTCTACCTCTTCTGTCACTTTGTATTCATTTGTATCCTTTTCTTCCACTCTGATCACCATATTGAGACTTCATACCAATGGTCTCAAAACTGCGGCCTGGGGGCCAAATGCGGCTCTCTGCTCACCTTTATCTGGCCCTTGGAACACTTTTCTTCCCATTGACACCAATGGTGGGGCAGTATTCCTCCCACTGACACCAATGATGGGGCACTATTCCTCCCACTGACACCAATGATGGGACACTATTCCTCCCACTGACACCAATGATGGGGCACTATTCCTCCCACTGATACCAATGGTGGGACACTATTCCTCCCACTGACACCAATTGATGGGGCACTATTCCTCCCACTGACACCAATGGTGGGACACTATTCCTCCCACTGACACCAATTGATGGGGCACTATTCCTCCCACTGACACCAATGATGGGGCACTATTCCTCCCACTGACACCAATTGATGGGGCACTATTCCTCCCACTGATACCAATGATGGGGCACTATTCCTCCCACTGACACCAATTGATGGGGCACTATTCCTCCCACTGACACCAATGATGGGGCACTATTCCTCCCACTGACACCAATTGATGGGGCACTATTCCTCCCACTGACACCAATGATGGGGCACTATTCCTCCCACTGACACCAATGATGGGGCACTATTCCTCCCACTGACGCCAATGATGGGGCACTATTCCTCCCACTGACACCAATGATGGGGCACTATTCCTCCCACTGACACCAATTGATGGGGCACTATTCCTCCCACTGACACCAATGATGGGGCACTATTCCTCCCACTGACACCAATGATGGGGCACTATTCCTCCCACTGACACCCATGATGGGGCACTATTCCTCCCACTGACACCCATGATGGGGCACTATTCCTCCCACTGACGCCAATGATGGGGCACTATTCCTCCCACTGACACCAATGATGGGGCACTATTCCTCTCACTGACACCAATGATGGGGCACTATTCCTCCCACTGACACCAATGATGGGGCACTATTCCTCCCACTGACACCAATGATGGGGCACTATTCCTCCCACTGATACCAATGATGGGACACTATTCCTCCCACTAATACCAATGATGGGGCACTATTCCTCCCACTGACACCAATGATGGGGCACTATTCCTCCCACTGACACCAATGATGGGGCACTATTCCTCCCACTGACACCAATGATGGGGCACTATTCCTTCCACTGATACCAATGATGGGACACTATTCCTCCCACTGACACCAATGATGGGGCACTATTCCTCCCACTGATACCAGTGATGGGGCACTATTCCTCCCACTGACACCAATGATGGGGTACTATTCCTTCCACTGATACCAATGATGGGACGCTATTCCTCCCACTGATACCAATGATGGGGCACTATTCCTCCCACTGACACCAATGATGGGGCACTATTCCTCCCACTGATACCAATGATGGGGCACTATTCCTCCCACTAATACCAATGATGGGGCACTATTCCTCCACTAATACCAAAGATGCATTGTTTATTTCCACTGACACCAGGGCAATTTCTATTTCCAATGGCCACAATCCGGCCCTCCCTAAAGTCTGAAGGACAGTAAACTGGCTCTTCGTTTATAAAGTTTTGAGACCCTTGCTTTATACAGTATATTGCCCCAAGTATTGGTCGGCCGGCCTTTCCACGCACATGACCTTTAATGGCCCCCCAGTCTTAGTCCGTAGGGTTCAATATTGAGTTGGCCCCGCCCTTTGCAGCAATAACAGCTTCAACTCTTCTGGGAAGGCCGTCCACAAGGTTTAGGAGGGTGTCTATGGGAAGGTTGGACCATTCTTCCAGAAGCACATTTGTCAGGTCAGCCACTGATGTCGGGGGAGGAGGCCTGGCTCACAGTCTCTGCTCTAATTCATCCCAAAGGTGTTCTATGGGGTTGGGGTCAGGACTCTGTGCAGGCCAGTCAAGTTCCTCCACCCCAAACTGGCTCCTCCATGTCTTTATGCACCTTGCTTTGTGCACTGGTGCGCAGTCATGTTGGAACAGGAAGGGGCCATCCCCAAACTCTTCCCACAAAGTTGGGAGCATGAAATTGTCCAAAATGTCTTGGTATGCTGATCCCATCACTGGAACTAGGGGGCCAAGCCCAACCCTTGAAACACAACCCCACCCCATAATCCTCCTCCACCAAACTTTACACTTGGCACAATGCAGTCAGGCAAGTACCGTTCTCCTGGCAACCTCCAAACCCAGACACGTCCATCGGATTGCCAGGCAGACAAGCGTGATTGGTCACTCCAGAGAACACCCCCCCCCCCACTGCTCTAGAGTCCAGTGGCGGCGTGCTTTACGCCACGGCATCTGACGCTTTGCATTGTACTTGGTGATGTATGGCTTGGATGCAGCTGCTCGGCCATGGAAACCCATTCCATGAAGCTCTCTACACACTGTTGTTGGGCTCATCTGAAGGCCACACCAAGTTTGGAGGTCTTTAGCTATTGACTCTGCAGTTGGTGACTTCTGTGCGCTTCAGCATGCGCTGACCCCGCCCTGTCATGTGACGTGGCCTACCACTTGGTGGCTGAGTGGCTGTTGTTCCCAGTGGCTTCCACTTTGTTATAATCCCACTAACAGTTGAGCGTGGAATATTTAGTAGCCAGGAAATGTCACGGATGGACTTATTGCCCAGGTGACCACCTATCACGGGACCACGCTTGGAGTCACTGAGCTCCTGAGAGCGACCCATTCTTTCACCAATGTTTGTAGAAGACGTCTGCATGCCTAGGGGCTTGATTGTATACACCTGTGTCCATGGAGGGGATTGGAACACCTGAATCACATGATATAGAGGGCGGGGCCAATACTTTTGGTAATATAGAGTATCTGCTGATCCCTCATACATGCTGATCATGGAGCATACTGTCTACAGCAGGCTTTCCCAACTTTCTTACCCCAAGGGAACCCCTAAAATCATTTTGGGGTCTCCAGGAACCCCAGATAATACAGTTACATCTACAGGTTATAGTACGTTAGGCCCCATTCAGGGACTGCATTCAGAAATCTGCGTTTCTGCACTCGTTCCCAAAACACATTAACCCCTTCCAGTCCACACACTTTCACCCCCCTTCCAGTCCGGACACTTTCACCCCCCTTCCAGTCCGGACACTTTCACCCCCTTCCAGTCCGAACACTTTCCCCCCCTTCCATTCCGGACACTTTCACCCCCTTCCAGTCCGGACACTTTCCCCCCCTTCCAGTCCGGACACTTTCACCCCTTCCAGTCCGGACACTTTCCCCCCCTTCCAGTCCGGACACTTCCCCCCCCTTCCAGTCCGGACACTTTCCCCCCCTTCCAGTCCGGACACTTTCCCCCCCTTCCAGTCCGGACACTTTCCCCCCCTTCCAGTCCGGACACTTTCACCCCCTTCCTGTCCAGGCCAATTTTCAGCTTTCAGCGCTATCACTCTTTGAATGACAATTGCGCGGTCATGCAGCACTGTACCCATATGAATTTTTTAGTATTTTTTTGAGACAGATAAAGCTTTATTTTGGTGGTATTTATTCACCGCTGGGATTTTTTTTTTTTGCTATATAAATGAACAATTCCAAAAATTTTGAAAAAAAGTGTTTTTCTTATAAACCTTTGCAAATAAATAGTATTTTATCATAAATCTTGGCCAAAATTTATTCATTTATCTTTTTAGTAAAAAAAAAATAACCCAAATTAGTTTATAACCAAAAATTATAATTTTTTAAAACATTTTTTTACATTTTTATTGTATTTTTTTATATTATTATTTATGTTTTTTTTTTTTTACATACTGTCACCCTAGCAGTACAGTCTCACCATGGTGACACTGTACTACTTGTGGGGGGTGATGAAGATTTTTTTTTTACACTTATTGCTTTTACACCCATAAAGGCTGTAAAAGCAATCATTTCTCCTTCTCTCTGGCTGCATTCTTGCAGCCATTGAGAAATGCTGTGTGAGCTGTGATTGTCACTGTTGTGAATAGCCCTGTACCATGTGATCTCTGTGATCATTCACAGATTTCACACGTAGTAAGCAATGATGTCAGAAGTGACATCTTGCTTACCACTCTTCATGTGATCACTGATTGGCCAATCAGTGATCACTTGATCGGGACCTCGCACAGAGGTCCCATACGACGATCGGTGTTCCACTGTGTCCGGAGGACACAGTGGGCACCGAATTGCGGTGCTGCGCGCTCACAGGGAGCGTGCACAAGCGGGGAGGACGTTTATAAACATGTGCCGGAAGGGAAGTCACTGTTGTGAATAGACCTGTACCATGTGACCTCTGTGATCATTCACAGATTTCACACGTAGTAAGCAATGATGTCAGAAGTGACATCATTGCTTAATACTCTGTATGTGATCACTGATTGTCCAATCAGTGATCACATGATCAGACCTCGCACAGAGGTCCCGTACGACGATTGGTGTTCCACTGTGTCTGGAGGACACAGCGGGCACCGGATCGCGGTGCTGTGCGCTCCCAGGGAGCGCGCAGAGCTTGAAAATGCGGGTGCCGTTTATGAACGGCAACCTGCCCCTGGGCTGCCACCGTCCTGCCGTTTATAAACAGCGGCCGGACGGCAAGTGGTTAAAAAATGCACCAAAACGCGCTCTGTGCTTGCAATGCAATTCATTCTCATTGTCACCCCAAACACGCCTAGCAAACACGCTAAAATGCGGCACGGCTCACCACCCAAAAAAGGTGCAGGAGTTACTTTGTCACGTCTGAATTGGCTGCCCTATGCTGCCACGCAACAAATGGACAAAGAGAGTATGAAAAATCGAGCACAAGTGCGAGGCGCAGGTGTGAATGGGGCCTAAAGCTAAAGCCTCGTACACACAATGAGAATATTGAACGAATTATTGCTTTTTTTTTTTTTTTGCATGCTAGTCTCCTATCACTAAGGTTACGAAAATTCTCGTACGACAGAATATAACTTGGGAAGTGATGTAATGTATTGTAAGGCATTCTCTCATTTCTGAGCATGCCCGGTCTTGGTGACTCGATTTTTTTCAGACGAGTATTGTAGTGATTAAACAAAAAATCGTTCGCTCTGTTATCCTATGAGAAAAACTTTCATGCTTGTCCCTTCTGATAATTTTGCATGAACTGTGATCGGCTCTCGAAAGCTGTGTATTAATGATCAGATTATCGGACGATCGCTCCAAAAGCTGTATTTTTTTTTTAATCTGATTTTATCAACATGTATGCTAGGCTTAAGGTGTTACTAAACCCACAGCAGTACAATCAGGCTGTAGATGCAGTAAAGCATGCTTGTTATACTCACTGTGGAACCTAAGGGGTTAATCCTCTGTGTTGTGTAAAAAGGCTGTTTGATCCTGTCTTCTCTGATCCTCCCCTTCTTCTACTGTCCCCAATCCATCTACTGATAGAACAGAGCCTTGGGGGGAAGCTGCACATGCTCAGTTTGATGTGTATTGCTAGAGAGGTTATTGTTTTCCTTGGGTGTGTGTATGTGATCAGCACAGGGCCAATCAGCACTGTCCATACAGAGAGTCAGGGGTTATACAGCCTCATAGGACAGTCAGGGGAGAATGAAAACTCCTCCTACAAGCTTTAAGCAGTGCTTTGCTGGACACTGATAGAAGTCACAAGACTACCATATACTGCTAATGGGCATAGGAATTTAGCTGATTATATTTACTACAATAATTGCATTTCCATGTTCTGTGTATTTTTAACATTTTAAATTCACACGTGTGCAGGTGTTTGTGAGTGTGGGACAGCAGGTAAATCGCACCTGTTGCCCCATCCGCAACCACCCGCAGCCAAGCTGCGCTGCTTCTTTACTAACAAGCTGCCATTCATTCTTAGGGCTCGTTCACACTAGAGTGCCATGCGGGAAAACGACGTTCATTGCCGGTTTGCCGCACCGCATTCAGTTCACACTGCCCTTGCGATCTGCAGTGGCTGTCAGTGCAAAGGTAAGAACACCCCAAACACAGGTTGCAAACACAAGGCATGACTCCTTTTGAGGACCTGTGCATTGATCGGGGTCCTATACCTCATACTCTTTCTAATATGTATGCTCTCCTGATAACACCTACTGCAGACTATCGCCCAGCCTTTCTTGACAAATGGGTAGTAGACTTAGGTCGGCCTTTTACTGAATCTCAGATAACTAACATAATATGTTTTGCCTGGAAATCTTCAGTCTGCATGAAGTTTCAGGAAACTTATTTTAGAATTATCACTAGATGGTATTACACCCCCGCCCTTTTACATAAACTTTTCCCCAAATACTTCTGATACATGCTGGTGATGCCAAAGGGAGCGAGGAACATTATTGCATATTTTTCTGGGCACGTCCCAAACTGAGTGGTTTCTGGCAAGAGGTCTGTAGATTGACTCAAAAAGTACCGATTCTGTGGTGCCGGACGATCCGGCCTTTTTCCTTCTCCACGCCTCCACCATACCCACTAAAGTGTATAGAAAGTCCATTCTCAGGCACCTGCCTAACGCTGCTAAATCTTGTATTCTTCTTACATGGAAGAGCCCACTACCTCCATCCATCAGACAATGGCTCATGAAAGTAGAGGATTTGAGGGCCAGTTCATACCACATGCAGTCCAGTGTGTTGTTTTTTTTCTGCATCAAAAACGCATTGATAGTAGATTACATGGTTTCCAATGGCATAGTTCACACCAGTGTGGTCAGTTCCATTGCGTTCCAGTTTCAGAAAAAAAAGTAGAACAGGCTGCATTTTTTCTGCACTGAACTGTACTGGAACACAGTAAAATGCACCAAAAACGCACCGGAGAGGGGAAAAAATTAACCTGAATGGATCAAAAAAGCATAAAAACCACACATACAGAAATGAATCCAGAATGCATCCAGGCTGCGTTTTGTATGGTGTGAACTGGCCCTGAATCAGATAGAGGACTCGGGGGCAATTCACACCACATGCGTTTTGGTGTGCTTATTTTCTGCATCCACAACACACAGAAAGTTGTAAGGGGGGCATTGATGTATGGCAGGCTCTGATATATGGGGGGCACTTTGATAGGGACAGTGAAGTAAGAGGGGACTCTGATGGAGACATTGATGTAAGGGAGGACTTTGATGTAAGGGGTGCATTGATGTATGGGAGGGTAATCTCATAGGGACAGTGAAGTAAGAGGGGACTCTGATGGGAACACTGATGTAAGGGGGGCATTGATGTATGGGAGGGTAATCTCATAGGGACAGTGAAGTAAGAGGGGACTCTGATGGGAACACTGATGTAAGGGGGGACTCTGATGTAAGGGGGGCATTGATGTATGGCAGGCTTTGATATATGGGGGACACTCTGATAGGAACAGTAAAGTAAGAGGGGACTCTGATGGAGACACTGATGTAAGGGGGGCATTGATGTATTAGAGGCTTTGATGTATAGGAATAGTGAAGTAAGAGGGGACTCTGATAGGAACACTGATGTAAGGGGGGACCCTGGTGTAAGGGGGGCATTGATGTATGGCAGGCTCTGATATATGGGGGGCACTCTGATAGGGACAGTGAAGTAAGAGGGGATTCTGATGGAGACACTGATGTAAGGGGGGCATTGATGTATGGGAGGGTAATCTCATAGGGACAGTGAAGTAGGAGGGGACTCTGATGGGAACACTGATGTAAGGGGGAACTCTGATGTAAGGGGGGCATTGATTTATGGCAGGCCCTGATATATGGGGGGCACTCTGATAGGAACAGTGAAGTAAGAGGGGACTCTGATGGAGACATTGATGTAAGGGGGACATTGATGTATGGGAGGCTCTGATATATGGTGGGTACTTTAATAGGGACAGTGAGGAGGGGACTCTGATGTGAGGGGGGACTCTGGTGTAATGGAGAACTCTGCTGAGGACACAGATGAGTAAGTTTGTAGATTGTACGCCCCTTGAGGGTTAGGGACTGATGTGAATGTACAATATATATATGTAAAGTGCTGTGTAAATTGACGGCGATATATAAGTACCTGAAATAAATAATATGGCTGTCAATGTCATTGATCACATCAGTGCTTGCAGTTCCTGTGTGTGGTTCTGGTTGCAGAAAAAAAAAAGTAGAACAGGCTGCATTTTTCCTGAAGAGAACTGTACTGGAATGCAGTAAAACGCACCAAAAATGCATCGGAACGCACATGTCCTTTTTTAAGTTGAAGATAAAGAGAGGAGTAAAAATGAACCAGAAAGCACCAAAAACGCACCCAAAATGCCCGGAACACTTTAAAGACGTGTAAAAAACACACATACAGCAATGCATCTGGAACTCAGACCAATCTTGTCTCTAAATTTCACACAAACCGTCCTCTGCGCTCCTCGCACAACCTCCTGCTCTCTAACTCCCTTGTCTCCTCCTCCCATGCTCGTCTCCAGGACTTCTCCAGAGCCTTCTCCATCCTCTGGAACTCTCTACCCCAATTTATCAGACTATCGCCTACTCTGCTCACTTTTAGGCGATCTCTGAAAACCTCTCTTCAGGGAAGCCTATCCTGCCTTTGGCTAATAATGGAATCTTCTATTCCTCCTACCAGTCCATCCCCCACAGTTACTACCTTTTGTACCACCAGCCCCTCCCTCTTAGATTGTAAGCTCCCAGGATCAGGGCCCTCCTAACCCTCTTGTATTGAACTGTATTGTTGCTGTATTGTCTCCCGTTATATTGTAAAGCGCTGAGCAAACTGTTGGCGCCATAAATCCTGTATAATAATAATATATAAATCCTGTATAATAATAATATATAAATCCTGTATAATAATAATTATATAAATCCTGTATAATAATAATAATAATATAAATCCTGAATAATAATAAAAAAAATCCTGTATAATAATAATAATAATAATAAAAATCCTGTATAATAATAATAATAATAAAAATCCTGTATAATAATAATATAAATCCTGTATAATAAAATTAATAATATAAATCCTGTATAATAATATATAATAATATATAAATCCTGTATAATAATAATAATAATATATAAATCCTGTGTAATAATAATATAAATCCTGTATAATAATATTAATATATAAATCCTGTACAATAATAATAATAATATAAATCCTGTATAATAATAATAATGATAATAATATATAAATCCTGTATAATAATAATAATATAAATCCTGTATAATAATATTAATATATAAATCCTGTACAATAATAATAATATATAAATCCTGTATAATAATAATAAAAATAATAATAATATATAAATCCTGTATAATAATAAAAATAATAATAATATATAAATCCTGTATAATAATAATAATAATATAAATCCTGTATAATAATAATAATAATAATATATAAATCCTGTATAATAATAATAATATAAATCCTGTATAATAATAATAATAATAATATATAAATCCTGTATAATAATAATAATAATAATATAAATCCTGTATAATAATAATAATAATAATATAAATCCTGTGTAATAATAATAATAATAATAATATAAATCCTGTATAATGATAATAATATATAAATCCTGTATAATAATAATATAAATCCTGTATAATAATATTAATATATAAATCCTGTACAATAATAATAATAATATAAATCCTGTATAATAATAATAATGATAATAATATATAAATCCTGTATAATAATAAGAATATAAATCCTGTATAATAATATTAATATATAAATCCTGTACAATAATAATAATAATATAAATCCTGTATAATAATAATAATGATAATAATAATATATAAATCCTGTATAATAATAATAATATAAATCCTGTATAATAATATTAATATATAAATCCTGTACAATAATAATAATATATAAATCCTGTATAATAATAATAAAAATAATAATAATATATAAATCCTGTATAATAATAAAAATAATAATAATATATAAATCCTGTATAATAATAATAATAATAATATAAATCCTGTATAATAATAATAATAATAATATATAAATCCTGTATAATAATAATAATATAAATCCTGTATAATAATAATAATAATAATATATAAATCCTGTATAATAATAATAATATAAATCCTGTATAATAATAATAATAATAATAATAATATAAATCCTGTATAATAATAATAAGAATATATAAATCCTGTATAATAATAATAATAATATATAAATCCTGTATAATAATAAGAATATATAAATCCTGTATAATAATAATAATCTGGACTGCATTTTTAGGGTGTGAACTGGTCCTGAATCAGACCTGGGACTTAGTCCTGACTTCTCAACACAAACAAGAACTATGTTTCAAAATGCGGAGTCTGTGGAATACGTTTATCTGTTCTGAGGAGGTCAAAGTTCTTTTTTGAGTTTGCTTCCTTTTCACTCTTTCTGTTATATCCCGTCCTCTGGTTTTATGTAATATGTAATAAATACTGTTTGGGGTAGCACCCTTCTCCTTGTTGGGGAGTCACAGTCAGCTACTCTGTGGATTCGGAGTCGCGGCAGCCCAGGGTACACATTTTGAACCTCCTTAGCGATGTTTTTTGTACACTGCGCTTTATTGTTTTCCGATATGGGAATTGTAGATGTGAATATTTGTCCTGATTGTTAATGTTCTAACGTCTTGGACCCGATCGTAGGACTGAATCCTGCCGCACTATGTGGAATTCTACATTAGGGATGGGCTGTATGATCCAGTTGAATGTTAGTTCGTCCACCGCGCCCCACAATGCACTGCGACCTGACCGTGCATTGTGATTGGCCAAAGCAATGCACCTGAAAACAGTGACGTCACACGTGACCCCACCCCCTTGTGACGTCATCACACTATCCAAGAACTGTCATCGCAGCGCGGCTGGGAGCCAGCTTCGAGAGTGGAAGTGGGTTTCTTCTTTTTTTGGGTCGGTGGGGGTGGCGGGCATCGTGATTGACGTTGGATCTACTTCGGGGACATTTTTTTAAGTTTTTGTTTTTAATAACGGACTTGTCAAAGACTGTCTCCTGTCCTGTCTCCTTTTTTTAGTGAATGGGTAGCGGTACCATGTACCCCATATTTATTCACATGGGAGGGGGCAGGATCTGGGGGCTTCCAGGTTACAAAAGACCCCCCCGCCCGCAGACCCCCATAACCAATGGCCATGGTTGTGGGGAAGAGGCCCTTGTCCCCATCAACATGGGGACAAGGTGCTTTGGGGGGGAGCCCCTGCCCCAAAGCACCCCCCCATGTTGGGGGCATGTGGCCTGGTTTACTTCAGGATGAGGGAGGGGCTTGCTCACGTCCTCCCTCCCATCCTTTCCTGACCTGCTGGGCTGCATGCTCAGATAAGGGTCTTGTACGGATTTGGGGGGGGGGAACTCCCACGCCCAGGGGCGGACTGACAGCTCATGGGGCCCCAGGCAATAGGGGATCATGGGGCCCCTGTGTCCTTGCCCAAACTAAAAAAACCTATGAAAAAGGTACCAGGGGCATCTCATGGGGCCCCCTACTGACACCGGGCCCTTGGGCAGTGCCCGAATTTCCAAGTGGTCAGTCCGCCCCTGCCCACGCCATTGTTTTTTTTGAAAGTTTGGCATAGGGATTCCTCTCAAAAGCCATACCATACCTGAAAGGCTTGGTATAGATGGGGGGGGGGCCGCGGACCTCACACTTTTTTTTTTTTTCATTTTTTGATTGCCAGACAATTCTTTTTACATTCGGCTATTCAGCTGTCCGCAGGGAACCCCACCATTCTACATATTGTCTGTAATGGATACTGCCTTCTGGTAATAAAAGGAAATTTGCAAAAAAAAAAGGAAAAAAAAAAAAGCTGCAGCGCGTTTGCCCTCACCAAATCGCATGGTACAAATGTACCATGTGATCCAGTTGCAATGCGTTTCCAAAAGTAGTGTATGAATGTTGAGGGTAGTCGCAAGCCTCTTTTATCGTTCCAGAAACATCATTTTTTTTATTTATCCCCTTTCTTGGGGGTTTTGTATAATTATAAAGTTAAAGCATATAAAGAAAAGCTTGTCATGTCGCATGACGCAAGGGGCGGAGCTTGTAGAAGAGGCCACAATCATTCAGATGTGCCTATGGTGGAGTCATTTCTAAATACAGTCCAGCTTGAGGATACACGTAGGAATTACAACTGTATTTAAAATGAAGTGAAATCGCTAATATTTCATGTTGTGCGGTTGGTTACAGAAATAAACACGCAGCCCCTCCCCCTGTCGCTGTCTTCTTTGCCCAATCTTTTTCCAGGTTCAGCATCTTTGGCTGTCCTGATTGGCCAGGCTGGAGTGGCATAGCACACGCATGCGCACAGGGGTTCATTTATTCTGACACTGAGACGTCCCAAGAATGTACACTGACCTGTGCATGCGCGGCTCAGCTTACGTTCTAAAGATGGAGAGGTGTTTATGTTTGTTTTATTGCAGAGGAGACTTAGGGGTGCATTTATTTAACCCCTCGCCTACCGGGCACTTTCACCCCCTTCCTGTCCAGGCCAATTTTCAGCTTTCAGCGCTGTCACAGTTTGAATGACAATTGCGCGGTCATGCGACACTGTACCCATATGAATTTTTTTGGAGACAGATAGAGCTTTCTTTTGATGGTATTTCATCACCGCTGGGTTTTATATTTTTTGTTGTATAAATGAAAATGTTGAAAAGGTTTTTTTCACAGTTTGTGGGCTAATGAGGCTGCACTGATGGGCACTGATACACTGCACTGATGGGCACTGGTGAGGAGGCACTGATGGGCACTGATAAGCTGCACTGATGGGCACTGGTGAGGAGGCATTGATGAGGCTGCACTGATGGGCACTGATAAGTTGCACTGATGGGCACTGGTGAGGCTGCACTGATGGGCACTGATAAGCTGCACTGATGGGCACTGGTGAAGCTGCACTGATGGGTGCTGATGAGGTTGCACTGATAGGCACTGATAAGCTGCACTGATGGTCACTGGTGAGACTGCACTGATGAGAAGGTACTGATGAGGCTGCACTGATGGACACTGATAAGCTGCACTGATGGGTGCTGATGAGGTTGCACTGATAGGCACTGATAAGCTGCACTGATGGTCACTGGTGAGACTGCACTGATGGGCACTGATGAGGAGGTACTGATGAGGCTGCACTGATGGACACTGATAAGCTGCACTGATGGTCACTGGTGAGGAGGCACTGATGAGGTGGTACTGATGGACACTGATAAGCTGCACTGATGGTCACTGGTGAGGAGGCACTAAGGAGGCTGCACTGATGGGCACTGTTGAGGTGGCACTGATGGGCACTAATAAGCTGTATTGGTGGTCATTGATGAGGCGCCAACGGGATGTGGGGCACAAGAGTTATTCCCCCAGGAGAACTGGAGGGGCCCAGTTCCTCCTGATTTGAATGGGTCTACATTGTGTGGCCATGGGTTGGGAATGGTAGACAATCTATGGTGTCAGTGCCCCCCTGGTCTACATTGTGTGGCCATGGGTTGGGAATGGCAGACAATCTATGGTGTCAGTGCCCCCCTGGTCTACATTGTGTGGCCATGGGTTGGGAACGGTAGACAATCTATGGTATCAGTACCCCCCTGGGAGGTGGTCGCCCCAAGGGTGCTCTTGGGAACCCACAGCGTGGCACAAAGCCACGTCACTTGCTTTTTTTCTGCACAGCGCCTCTATGGGCTTGGCCTTTTGTCTAAGACTGGGGCAATTTTTGCTACCAGGCCTCAGGGCCTCGCCTAGGCACCTACACTGACACCATTTATTTCATTTATTTTTTTCTCTCACCTTTCTGTCACTTTGTACTTTTGTGTTTCTTTTCACTCTGAATGGAGGGTCCTCGGGGCTACCGTGAAGTCCAGGTGGGATGTGTGGCCATTGGGTTCCTTCCTCTCCTGAACCCGGGAGAACCCCTAAGCTAGCACTGGCTGGTCGGCTTCAGCTGACAATGAGGAGTGGGGTCCTCCAGGCCTTTTGGCTAGGTCAGGGGTCTCCAAACTGCCAGATGCGGCCCTTTGCTTGTCTTTTTTATAGCTCTTGAGGCAGTCTTCCTTCCACTGACACCAGCAATTGGGCACAATTCCTCCCACTATCACCAACAATGGAGCACCATTCCTCCCACTGAAACCAATAACAGGGCACTATTCTTATCACTGACACCAACAATGGGGCACTATTTCTTTCATTGACACCAACAATGGGCCACTATTCCTCCCACTGACACCAACAGCGGAGCACCATTCCTCCCACTGATACCATCAACAGGGCACTCTTCCTTTCATTGACACCAACAATAGGGCACTATTATTCCAACTGACACCAACATAGGGTCAGTATTACTCCCACTAACACCAACATAGGGGCAGTATTCCTTTCACTGACACCAACAATGGGGCACTATTTGTCCCATTGATACCAAAAACAGGGCACTATTCCTCCCACTGATACCAATAATTGGGCACTATTTCTTCCATTGACACCTACAGTGGGGCGCCATTCCTCCTACTGATACCAACAACAGGGCACTATTCCTTTCACTGACACCAATGATGGGGCACTATTCCTTTCACTGACACCAATGTTGGGACACTATTCCTGACACCAGCAATGAGGCAGTATTCCTTCCACTGACACCAACAATAGGGCATTATTCCTCCCACTGACACCAACAATGGAGCACTGCTCCTTCCACTGACACCTACAGTGGGTCACCAATCCTCCCACTGACACCAACATCAGGGCACTATTCTTTTCACTGACACCAACAATGGGGCTCTATTCCTTCCACTGACACCAGCAATGAGGCACTATATCATCCAGTTATTTCTCCCCCGAATACCAAAGCTGGGGCATTGTTTACCCCCACTGGCCACACTCCTAAAGTCTGAAGGACAGTAAACTTGCCCTTAGATTAGAAAGTCCAGAGAACCCTGGGATAGGTGGACACGGTTGAGCCTTGCCCCAATCAGGAGCCTTGCACCCAGGGGGGTCAGGGTAAGGTCCTACTCCTTCGGGGGAGGGGTGGACATGAGACATGCCCTTAAAGTGTTACTAAACCCCCAACAGTACAATCAGTCTGTAGATGCAGTAAAGCATGCTTGTTATACTCACTGTGGAACCTAAGGGGTTAATCCTTTGCATTGTGTAAAAAGGCTGTTTGATCCTGTCTTCTCTGATCCTCCTCTTGTTCAAATGGCCACGTTTTATCTCCTGATAAGACAGACTGAACAGTAGCCATTCTGCACATGCTCAGTTTAGTGTGTATTGCTAGAGGTATTTTTTTTTTCTTGGGAGAGTGCATGTGATCAGCACAGGATCAATCAGCGCTGTCCAGACAGAGGTCAGGGGTTCTGCATCCTCCTAGAGCAGAAAGAAAACTCCTACAAGCTTTAACTAGTGCTCTGCTGGACACTGATAGACGTCACAAGACTGCTATATACTGCTGATGAGAAAAGTTATTTAGTGGTTTATATTTACTAAAATAATTGCATTTCCATGTTCAGTGTACTGTGGGAGAGCAGATATAGTGAATGCGGGATCCGGGGAGAACAGATATAGTGAATGCAGGGTCCGGGGAGAGCGGATATAGTGAATGCAGGGTCCGGGGAGAGCGGATATAGTGAATGCAGGGTCCTGGGAGACCAGATATAGTGAATGCAGGGTCCGGGGAGAGCGGCTATAGTGAATGCGGGGTCCGGGGAGAGCGGATATAGTGAGTGCAGGGTCCGGGGAGAGCGGTTATAGTGAATGCGGGGTCCGGGGAGAGCGGATATAGTGAGTGCGGGGTCCGGGGAGAGCGGATATAGTGAATGCGGGGTCCAGGGAGAGCGGATATAGTGAATGCAGGGTCCGGGGAGAGCGGATATAGTGAATGCAGGGTCCAGGGAGACCAGATATAGTGAATGCGGGGTCCAGGGAGAGCGGATATAGTGAATGCAGGGTCCGGGGAGAGCGGATATAGTGAATGCGGGGTCCGGGGAGAACAGATATAGTGAATGCAGGGTCCAGGGAGAGCGAATATAGTGAATGCAGGGTCCGGGGAGAGCGGATATAGTGAATGCGGGGTCCGGGGAGACAAGATATAGTGAATGCAGGATCCGGGGAGACCGGATATAGTGAATGCAGGGTCCGGGGAGAGCGGATATAGTGAATTCAGGGTTCGGGGAGAGCAGATATAGTGAATGCAGGGTCCGGGGAGAGCGGATATAGTGAATGCAGGGTCCGGGGAGAGCGGATATAGTGAATGCAGGGTCCAGGGAGACCGGATATAGTGAATGCGGGGTCCGGGGAGAGCGGATATAGTGAATGCAGGGTCCGGGGAGAGCGGATATAGTGAATGCAGGGTCCAGGGAGAGCGGATATAGTGAATGCAGGGTCCAGGGAGAGCGGATTTAGTGAATGCAGGGTCCTGGGAGAGCGGATATAGTGAATGCAGGGTCCGGGGAGAGCGGATACAGTGAATGCGGGGTCCGGGTAGAGCGGATATTGTGAATGCAGGGTCCAGGGAGACCAGATATAGTGAATGCGGGGTCCGGGGAGAGCGGATATAGTGAATGCGGGGTCCGGGGAGAGAGGATATAGTGAATGCAGGGTCCGGGGAGAGCGGATATAGTGAATGCAGGATCCAGGGAGACCGGATATAGGGAATGCAGGGTCCGGGGAGAGCGAATATAGTGAATGCGGGGTCCGGGGAGAGAGAATATAGTGAATGCAGGGTCCGGGGAGATCGGATATAGTGAATGCAGGGTCCGGAGAGAGCGGATATAGTGAATGCAGGGTCCTGGGAGACCAGATATAGTGAATGCGGGGTCCGGGTAGAGCAGATTAAGTGAATGCGGGGTCCGGGGAGAGCGGATATAGTGAATGTGGGGTCCGGGGAGAGCGGATATAGTGAGTGCGGGGTCCGGGGAGAGCGGATATAGTGAGTGCAGGGTCCGGGGAGAGCAGATATAGTGAATGCAGGGTCCAGGGAGACCAGATATAGTGGATGCAGGGTCCAGGGAGAGCGGATATAGTGAATGCAGGGTCCGGGGAGAGCAGATATAGTGAATGCAGGGTCCGGGGAGAGGGGATATAGTGAATGCAGGATCCAGGGAGGGCGGATATAGTGAATGCAGGGTCCGGGGAGAGCGAATATAGTGAATGCATGGTCCGGGGAGACCGGATATAGTGAATGCGGGGTCCGGGGAGAGAGGATATAGTGAATGCAGGGTCCGGGGAGAGCGGATATAGTGAATGCAGGGTCCGGGGAGAGCAGATATAGTGAATGCGGGGTCCGGGGAGAACAGATATAGTGAATGCAGGGTCCGGGGAGAGCGGATATAGTGAATGCAGGGTCCAGGGAGAGCGGATATAGTGAATGCAGGGTGCAGGGAGACCAGATATAGTGAATGCAGGGTCCGGGGAGAGCGGATATAGTGAATGCAGGGTCCTGGGAGAGCAGATATAGTGAATGCGGGGTCCAGGGAGAGCGGATATAGTGAATGCGGGGTCCGGGGAGAGCGGATATAGTGAATGCGGGGTCCGGGGAGAGAGGATATAGTGAATGCAGGGTCCGGGGAGAGCAGATATAGTGAATGCAGGGTCCGGGGAGAGGGGATATAGTGAATGCAGGATCCAGGGAGGGCGGATATAGTGAATGCAGGGTCCAGGGAGAGCGAATATAGTGAATGCATGGTCCGGGTAGACCGGATATAGTGAATGCGGGGTCCGGGGAGAGAGGATATAGTGAATGCAGGGTCCGGGGAGAGCGGATATAGTGAATGCAGGGTCCGGGGAGAGCAGATATAGTGAATGCAGGGTCCGGGGAGAGCGGATATAGTGAATGCAGGGTCCGGGGAGAGCGAATATAGTGAATGCAGGGTCCGGGGAGAGCGGATATAGTGAATGCAGGGTCCTGGGAGACCAGATATAGTGAATGCAGGGTCCGGGGAGAGCGGATATAGTGAATTCAGGGTCCGGGGAGAGCAGATATAGTGAATGCAGGGTCCGGGGAGAGCGGATATAGTGAATGCAGGGTCCAGGGAGACCAGATATAGTGAATGCAGGGTCCGGGGAGAGCGGATATAGTGAATGCAGGGTCCAGGGAGAGCGGATATAGTGAATGCAGGGTCCAGGGAGAGCGGATATAGTGAATGCAGGGTCCAGGGAGAGCGGATATAGTGAATGCGGGGTCCGGGTAGAGCGGATATAGTGAATGCAGGGTCCAGGGAGAGCGGATATAGTAAATGCGGGGTCCAGGGAGATCGGATATAGTGAATGCGGGGTCCGGGGAGAGCGGATATAGTGAATGCGGGGTCCAGGGAGATCGGATATAGTGAATGCGGGGTCCGGGGAGAGAGGATATAGTGAATGCAGGGTCCGGGGAGAGCAGATATAGTGAATGCAGGGTCCGGGGAGAGGGGATATAGTGAATGCATGGTCCGGGGAGACCGGATATAGTGAATGCAGGGTCCGTGGAGAGCGGATATAGTGAATGCGGGGTCCGGGGAGAGCGGATATAGTGAATGCATAGTCCGGGGAGAGCGGATATAGTGAATGCAGGGTCCGGGGAGAGCGGATATAGTGAATGCAGGGTCCGGGGTTTAGGAACACTTTAAGTGCACTTTTCTGTGCGTTGTTCACATGCACTTTTTTGTACACTGGAGTGTATTTGCGCACTCCTGTGGGGGTAAAAAAACAAACTGAAGCCACAATACACCAGTACAGGGAATAGGAACGATCGCTGAATCATCACTTTTTAATTCTCCTCAATATCTGCGTGTAGATTTGTATGATCTGCAGAGGGTCATACGATGTGTATGTTCACCTGCAGATTGGATATGTCGGTATGTATTTGTTCAGGAGAGTAAAGCAAATGACGGATATTGAAGCTGATTTTTTCATCGCTAAAGTGTAATAGAAAAAGTTATTTTGGATCATTTCCCTTCATGTGACATTCATTGGCGGTGTCATGCTCTGGGATCCCGTGGCTTGGCGGCCCCATGTGACTCCTGGATGATTGTGGTGGCCTCTCTCCTTCTCTTAGAGGAATGAAAAGTCTTCATTGTTCTTAAAGTGGAACTAAACTGTATCTGAGCACCACAAACTGAAAACGCTGCTTAATTCATTGTTAATATTCAAAGCAAACTCCCCCACCCGTCCATGTTCCCATGCTTTATTTTGTTGAGGAATCACTTTGAAAAACACCCCCCCTTTTTTATTTCTAGCTGTGGCCATCTTGAGTAAGGGCAGATGATTCCTGTAGAGCAGTGGTCTCCAAACTGCTGCTGGGGGCTGGATGCTGCCCTTTGCTCGCTTTTATCCGGCTCTTGGGGCAATGACACCCAATAACACCAATCATGGGCCATAGCTCCTCCCAATGACACCAACAATGGGGCACAGTTCCTCCCAATGACACCAACAACGGGGCCCAATGGCACTAATGATGGGGCAGAATTCCTACCAATGATGCCAATGATGGGGCACAATTCCTTCCATTGACACCAGTGATGGAGTACAATTCCTCCAAATGATACCAATGATGAGGCACAGTTCCTTTCAATGACACCAACAATAGGGCACAGTTCCTCCCAATGACACCAACAATGGGGCACAGTTCCTCCCAATGACACCAACAATGAGGCCCAATGATGGGGTACAATTCATCCCAATGAAGCCAGTGATGGGACACAGTTCCTCCCAATTACATAAAGGATGGGGAACAATTCCTCCCAATTACATAAAGGATGGGGCACAATTCTTCCCCATCATACCAGTGATGGGACACAATTCCTACCAATGACACCAATGATGAGGCACTATTTCTACCAATGATACCAATGATGGGGCACTATTCCTTCCACTGACACCAATAATAGGACACTATTCCTACCAATGACACCAATGATGAGGCACTATTCCTACCAATGACAACAACAATGGGGCCCAATTACACCAATGATGGGGCACAATTCCTACCAATGACAACAACAATGGGGCCCAATGACACCAATGATGGGGCACAATGCCTACCAATGACACCAGTGATGGGGCATTATTCCTACCAATGACACCAATGATGAGGCACTATTCCTACCAATGACACCAACAATGGGGCCCAATTACACAAATGATGGGCCACAATTCCTCCCAATGACACCAAGGATGGGGCATTGTTTACTCCAACTGACGCTGGGCCATTTTCTAATCTCAATTGTCACAGTGCGGCCCCTCTAAAGTTTTAAGGATAATAAACTGGACCTTTGTTTAAAAAGTTTGGAGACCCCTGCGGTAGAGTTAATTCACGGAATCCATCTGCTGTTAGATCAGGCATGCAGACAGGAGGGTGTGCTTAGCTGAGAAAGCTCCTCTTCTCCTCTTTGGATGCATGACATTATTTTGGCCTAGGCCAGAAACCAGGAAGCAACTGAAGAAATGTAAAAAGGAAAAATTTTTAATACACGTAAATACAATAAAACTTCTTATCTATTTACTAATGCTAGAAAGCATAAGGATTAAAAGCAGGAGGGTCCCCCGATTGTGTAGAGGTGTCTGACAAAGTGAAGCACACTAAACGATCTCAAAAAGCAACACATCATGCCGTCATCTAAAGGAATTCAACAACAGATGAAAAACAAAGTAATTGAAATGTATCAGTCTGGAAAGGGTTAAAAGCCATTTCTAAGGTTTTGGGACTCCAGCGAACCATGGTGAGAGCCATTATCTACAAATGGAGAGAACTTGGAACAATGGTGATCCTTCCCAGGAGTGGCCGGCCTACCAAAATTACTGCAAGAGCACAATGACCACTCATCCAGGAGGTCATAAAAAATACCCAGAACAACATCTAAGGATTCAACAATAAGAAAGAGACCCGGAAAAAATGGCTTCCATGGGAGAGTGCCAAGGCGAGAGCCACTACTGACCAAGAAGAACACAAAGACTCATCTCACATTTGCCTGAAAACATCTCGATTCTCCCCAAGACTTTTGGGCAGATGTTCTGTGGACTGATGAGACAAAAGTCGAACTTTTTGGAAGGTGTGCGGCCCGTTACATCTGACATAAAACTAACACAGCATTTCATAAAAAGGACATCATACCAACAGTCACACATGGTGCTTGGTAGTGTGATGGTCTGGGTTCAGGACCTGGACGACTTGCCATCATTGATGGAACCATGAACTCCGCGCTCTACTAGAAAATCCTGAAGGAGTTCCTGACCTCAAGCTCAAGCGCACTTGGATTATGCAGGAGGACAATGATCTGAAACACACCAGCAAGTCCACCTCTGAATGGCTCAAAAAAACAAATTTAACCCCCCTGGCGGTATTCCCGAGTGTAGCTCGGGGTAAAGTTTCAGCACCACAAGCGGTAACCCTGAGCTACACTCGGGAATACACTGCAGCGTTGCTCCGGGATCTCTTCTTCACTTACCTTGTCCTGCGCTCCCGCGATGTCCCCCCTGCAGTGTCCCCGGCAATGTCCTCCGGCCGATGCCGGCATCTGTCTTCCGGGTTCCGTTCCCTGAGACGCAAGTGTACAATCCAAACGCACACGTTCCTGCGTTAAAAATGTCTGTGTGTATAAGTGGGTTCTGCAGCGACCGCTGGCTGGAACCGAAAAAAATCAGCCAGGGAGAATGTCACCAGCACTCCAAGGATCACCAATACGGGTCCAATGGTTTTAATAAACGATCACATAGTTACAGCAAGGCAACGCTTCGGAGTCTCCCAGGACCCCTTCATCAGGCATGTGACGTCGGGACTTACGGGGGACGGAACGGCGCGAAATTCAAAAATTTAAAAAGTGACATTCACTCAATCCACTAAAATCACATAGTATAACATTCCTGTATCAAACCATTTCACATACATTTTGTCCCGAGTGCTTTGTCCGGCGCCCTGCCTGCATTTTTACTGTTCTTTCTGCCTGGAAACTGAGAAACGTCCATGGCGTCCAAAAAGCGTCCCTTTAGGTCAAAAGCGGGTTTAGACCGGCTAGAGAACAGCGATAGTAAATCAGAACCACTTGCAGAATTGAGTGATAATGATTGGTGGGGGAAATTCCTCATCAGACACTGAAAACGATTCTGCGACTGAGCTCAGCGATGTGCGAATTTGCCTCTGTATTTCACATTTCAGTGTTTTTGGTTTGATTATATTATTGAATTAAATTTATTATTATTATATTATTATTTTTTATGATTATTTATTATATTATAATTTATGATTTCGTGTTTCAAATTTTATCATACCCGGGATGTTTACTAGACTCTTGTTCGGACAGATTTCAGTGAGTTATTCCTAAGAATTACAGGCCTACAATAAAAAAAATACATATTTACATGTACAAAAATGTACCGCTTTGAGCACAGAAATACTGACATAATCAGACTGCTGGGGAGGTTAAGTTTTTGAAGTGGCCTAGTCAAAGTCCGGACTTAAATTCGATCGAGATGCTGTGGCATGACCTTGAACCTGTTGTTCGTGCTGGAAAACCCTCCAATGTGGCTGAATTAAAGCAATTCTGCAGAGTGGGCTGAAATTCCTCCACAGTGATGGGGAAAGAGTCATTGTCCGTTATGGCAAACACTTGATTGCAGTTGTTGTCGCCAAGGTGACACAACCAGTTATTGGGTTTAGGGATCCATTATGCTTAATCCACAGATCTGATCCATTCTGCGGGGATCGTCGGAGGAGGTGTCACCAAGTGTTATCGCACCGGGTGATACCAACCCTAGGTACGCCCCTGGGTGGGGGCACACAGGGGGAAACGTATGGTGCACAGAGAGGGTGATGGGTGTGGTGGGGGCAATAACTGGAACCGGTCCCCTGTATGGCTCTCTCTGCAGCAGCTGAAAGCCAGTGGGAGGGAGAGGAGAGAAGCCGTCAGCACTGCATAGGTGGGGGCACACAGGGGCCCCATACTTATGATGCACAGGGAGGGTGATGGGTGCTGCAGGGGGCAATTACTGCAATTGAGCCCCTATATGGCTCTCTCTGCAGCAACTGGAAGCCAGCGTAAGGGAGAGGAGATGAAGCCAGCTTTCAGGGGATCGGTTCCAGTAATTTCCCCCCACCGTACCGGTCATCCTCCCTGCCCACATTCTATTCACCCAGCTGCCTGGGCCCCCCTGCTGGCCTGGGCCCCGTACAGAAGGACAGGTGGTACCCCCTTATCCACAGCGCTGATGACAATAATAATATTTTCAAGTTTTACAGTAACAAAAATAGGAATCACAACAAAAGTACCTTCCCCTCCCCCCCCTGTACACCCCCTATGGACCAGAGAATCTTTACATTTCTGCTATGGACCTGTTTATTCAGCAGTAACTTTGTCATTACTTAAAGGGGAGCTCCACCCAGAAGGGAAAGCTCCACTTGTTTGCATCCCCCCCCCCCCCCTCCACTGCCACATTTGACACTTTTTGAGGGAAGGTTACCTGGTTTTGCCGCGGCAAACTGAGCCGGAAGTTCTGCCCCCTGCAGTCTTCTGGGACACTTCACAGGTCCCAGAAGACTACAAGACCGATCACAAGGTGCAGTGCGACTTGCGCATGCGCAGTAAGAATCCGGCTTCCTGTATTCTAGTTTCCCTCACTTGCAATTCCAGCGCCGGGAACCCGGAGGGTAGTGAAGAACTAAGCCGGGTGACGACGGGACGGGATATAGGGTTGTCATCTCATCCCTTTAAACCCAAACACATATTAATGACACCAGTTCTGGGGCTGATTTAACGCAGATAAGGCGCTAAGTGATTTTTATGACCACCATAGTCAGCCTCAGAACCGGTGTCATTCATATGTGTTCGGGTTTAACCCCCAGTTCACATCTGTGCAGCCGTGTGGGCCGCGATTTGCTCAGGCATGAGAGTCCATTCATTTGAATTGACTCCTGTGCCCCGGGACACGCAGGGAAGAAGTCCCTGCACTACTTGGGAAATTGCAACCCGCATGAGAACCGAGTTTCCCAGTATGCTTGTGATTTCTAGTGCGGGTAGCAACCACCCGCGGGTCCCACGTTCCTCTGTGTGGGTGGTGCGGCTGCAGGTATCTGTGCGTTTCCCTCATTCCTCTGTGCGGGTGGTGCGGCTGCAGGTATTTGTGCGGGTCCCCCGTTCCTCTGTTTGGGTGGTGTGGCTGCAGGTATCTGTGTGGGTCCCCCATTCCTCTGTGTGGGTGGTGCGGCTGCAGGTATTTGTGCGGGTCCCCCATTCCTCTGTGTAGGTGGTGCGGCTGCAGGTATTTGTGCGGGTCCCCCATTCCTCTGTGTGGGTGGTGCGGCTGCAGGTATCTGTGCGGGTCCCCCATTCCTCTGTGTGGGTGGTGCGGCTGCAGATATTTGTGCGGGTCCCCCATTCCCCTGTGTGGGTGGTGCGGCTGCAGGTATTTGTGCTGGTCCCCCATTCCTCTGTGTGGGTGGTGCGGCTGCAGGTATTTGTGCTGGTCCCCCATTCCTCTGTGTGGGTGGTGCGGCTGCAGGTATTTGTGTGGATCCCCCATTCCTCTGTGTGGGTGGTGCGGCTGCAGGTATTTGTGTGGGTCCCCCATTCCTCTGTGTGGGTGGTGCAGCTGCAGGTATTTGTGTGGGTCCCATGTTCCCCTGTGTGGGTGGTGCGCCTGCAGGTATCTGTGCGGGGCCCGCATTCCTCTGTGTGGGTGGTGCGGCTGCAGGTATTTGTGTGGGTCCCCCATTCCTCTGTGTGGGTGGTGCAGCTGCAGGTATTTGTGTGGGTCCCATGTTCCTCTGTGTGGGTGGTGCGCCTGCAGGTATCTGTGTGGGGCCCGCATTCCTCTGTGTGGGTGGTGCAGCTGCAGGTATTTGTGTGGGTCCCCCATTCCTCTGTGTGGGTGGTGCAGCTGCAGGTATTTGTGTGGGTCCCGCATTCCTCTGTGTGGGTGGTGCGGCTGTAGGTATCTGTGCGGGGCCCGCATTCCTCTGTGTGGGTGGTGCGGCTGTAGGTATCTGTGCGGGGCCCGCATTCCTCTGTGTGGGTGGTGCGGCTGCAGGTATTTGTTCAGGTCCCGCATTCCCCATCCGGCCATATATATACACGGGTTGGGACGGGAAGTGGTTAAACCGCTACTTTTTTTAAATTTACATTTCTTTAGTTACTTCCTGGTTTCTGGCCTACGCAAATGATGTCATACATCCCAGGAGTCTTCTGGAGGGGTTTTCTCATCGAAGCACACCCTCCTACCTGCTAGCCTGAGCTAAGGGCAGATGGATTTCAGGAAGTAAATGTTACATGAATCATCTGCCCTTTCTCAAGATGGACACGACCAGAAATGCTGCGCACAGGTGTCAAACTGGCGGCCCTCCAGCTGTTGCCAAAGTACAAGTCACCATTTTTCTCTTGGTGTTGGGAAAACGTTTCAGAAATGATTCATGCAAGATATAAATGACACTCTGCTCTGGACTAGCATGGGTGTCAAACTGGCGGCCCTCCAGCTGTTGCCAAACTACAAGTCCCATGAGGCACTGCAAGATTGCCCTTTTGGAGTCATGCTTGTAACTGTCAGAGGCATGATGGGACTTGTAGTTTGGCAACAGCTGGAGGGCCGGCAGTTTGACACCCCTGGTGTTTTTCTACGTGATTTCTCAGCAAAATAAAGCATGGATGGATGGGTGGATGGATGGATGGGGGAGTTTGCTTTAACTATCAAAAATAAATAGCGCATTTGGTTTGTGGTGCTCGGATGGCGCGTCGATTTGCTTCAAGGACAAGCAAGGCTTTCTTTTCATGATATTGTCTTATCACAATGATTTTTTTTTTTCGCAATCCTTAGACAGCAAAATGCAAAAATACTTTTTTTTATGAGCAGTATTACTATTTTTTTCTTTCATTTGTCCTGTGTAACCAGTTCCCGCCCGGCCTATAGGAGAATGAAGGCCTTGATCTGGGTGGTGGTCATACGACGTCCTCCCGGATCGCTGCCTTGTTTGTACCCACGGCGCTGCGGCAAAATCTGTCACCGGCTGTGTCCCTTGGACACAACGGATGACTGATCTGTGGACCGGCCCGTTGCACCTGACCATAAGACGCACCTAGGTTTTAGAGGCAGAAAACAGGAAAAAAAAAATTCTGAACTAATGGACTGCAGACACAGTACAGGAGATGACCAGAGACTGCGGACACAGTACAGGGATGACCAGAGACTGCGGACACAGTACAGGAGATGACCAGAGACTGCGGACAGCACAGGGATGACCAGAGACTGCGGACACAGTACAGGGATGACCAGAGACTGCGGACATAGTACAGGAGATGACCAGAGACTGCGGACACAGTACAGGGATGACCAGAGACTGCGGACAGTACAGGAGATGACCAGAGACTGCGGACACAGTACAGGGATGACCAGAGACTGCGGACACAGTACAGGGATGACCAGAGACTGCGGACATAGTACAGGAGATGACCAGAGACTGCGGACACAGTACAGGAGATGACCAGAGACTGCGGACATAGTACAGGAGATGACCAGAGACTGCGGACACAGTACAGGGATGACCAGAGACTGCGGACATAGTACAGGAGATGACCAGAGACTGCGGACACAGTACAGGGGATGACCAGAGACTGCGGACAGTACAGGAGATGACCAGAGACTGCGGACAGTACAGGAGATGACCAGAGACTGCGGACACAGTACAGGAGATGACCAGAGACTGCGGACACAGTACAGGGGATGACCAGAGACTGCGGACACAGTACAGGGGATGACCAGAGACTGCGGACACAGTACAGGAGATGACCAGAGACTGCGGACACAGTACAGGAGATGACCAGAGACTGCGGACAGCACAGGGATGACCAGAGACTGCGGACAGTACAGGAGATGACCAGAGACTGCGGACAGCACAGGGATGACCAGAGACTGCGGACAGTACAGATGACTGCTGACCTTTGGGGAGGTGGGGAGCGGGTACCTGAATTTGACAGGTACCCGCTCTTACTTCCGCAGAGTTTTTGTTTGATCTTACCTGTTCCTCGATCCAGCCGCGCGCTGTCTTCCCGGCTTCTGTAATGGCGCTCGGCATGACAGCCGGGTGCCCAGTGCGCATGAGCGAGAAGCACTTGCGCTTTGTGATTGGTCCGGCGGCTTCTGGGATCTGTCATGTGTCCCAGGTACCGCCTTACCATTCACAAAAAGCACCGCTTCTTGCGCATGCGCACTTGGCACCCGGCTGTCATGCCCAGTGCCCACACTACAGAAGCCGGAAGACAGCGCGCCGCTGGATAGAGGAACAGGTAAGATCAAAGAACAAAGAAGTAAGAGCAGGTACATGTCAAATTCAGGTACCCGCTCCCCACCTCCCCAAAGGTCAGCAGTCATCTCCATAAGGTCCCGCTGCAGAGCTGAGTGGCCGGCCCGGTATTCTGACACGGCCGCGGTGGAAATACCGGACCGGCCGCTCCATATTCGCTCCATAAGACGCACTGACATTTTCCCCCCTTTTTTGGGGGGAAAAAAGTGCGTCTTATGGAGCGAAAAATACGGTAGTTAAAATGAAACCTTACAATGTGTAAAGAATTAAAGTGGAACTTCACCCTCTCAATCAACATTGACTATTTTGGATTATTATGCTACTGGCATTCATAAATAGATAGGAAAGTACATCATATTTACTTGTTTTATACTTTTATTTTACATTTCTTTAATTACTTCTTAGTTCCCATGATTCCTAGTTCCCATGATTCCTAGTTCCCATGACTCCTAGTTCCCATGACTCCTAGTTCCCATGATTCCTAGTTCCCATGACTCCTAGTTCCCATGATTCCTAGTTCCCATGACTCCTAGTTCCCATGACTCCTAGTTCCCATGACTCCTAGTTCCCATGACTCCTAGTTCCCATGACTCCTAGTTCCCATGGTTCCTAGTTCCCATGGTTCCTAGTTCCCATGACTCCTAGTTCCCATGACTCCTAGTTCCCATGACTCCTAGTTCCCATGATTCCTAGTTCCCATGACTCCTAGTTCCCATGATTCCTAGTTCCCATGACTCCTAGTTCCCATGATTCCTAGTTCCCATGATTCCTAGTTCCCATGACTCCTAGTTCCCATGATTCCTAGTTCCCATGGTTCCTAGTTCCCATGACTCCTAGTTCCCATGATTCCTAGTTCCCATGATTCCTAGTTCCCATGATTCCTAGTTCCCATGACTCCTCGTTCCCATGATTCCTAGTTCCCATGCCTAGGCAAATGATGTCATACATTCCAGGAGTCTTTAGGACACCCTCCTGCCTGCATGCCTGATCTAAGGGCAGATGGATTTCAGGAAGTAGTTGCTACATGAACCATCTCCCCTTACTCAAGATGGCCACAGCTAGAAATGCTAGGGGGGTGTTTTTCAAGGTGATTTCTCAGCAGAATAAAGCATGGAAACATAGATGGAGGGGGGAGTTTGCTTTGAATATTAACCGCTTCCCAACCGCCCTATAGCAGAAAGATTGCTACAGGGCGGCACGGGTGCACAAAATCATATATATATACGTGATTTTGCATTTCCAGGTGGGGGGTGTGCGCAAGCCACATTCCTGCTCACGGCTGTCAATCACCAAGTCCCGGTTGGTGATTACCCGCTGGCGTCCGGTGAATACCGAGCATCTCCGACGGGGAGAACTGTTTTGTTTACTAACAGTTCTCCTCCCTGTCAGCTCCTCCCTTTCAGCGCGGTCACACTCTGCTGCTCTGGATGGCTGAGTGCAGCACAGCCATCCAGAGCAGTGTGCTTACAGTGAAGCACACTGACACCCCCAGTAAAACACTCCCTGCACACATTTAACCTTTTTATCGCCCTCATGTTAACCCCTTCCTGCTCAGTAAACAACACAGGTCTCTCTCCTGACAGCAAGGACATGCTGCTTTGTATTTCTCTGCACAGCATGTCTCCCTAGTAAAACGGCACACAGTTAACCCTTTGATCGCCACAGATGTTAACCCTTTCCTCCCCAGTGCCATTAGTACAGTGTCAGTGCTTTTTTTTTAGCACTGGTCACTGTATTGGTGCCACTGGGGATGTCAGTGACACCAAGGCAGTTCCCCCCCCCCAGTGTCAGAATGTCTGCCGCAGTCCCGCTATAAATCGCTGATCACCGCCATTACTAGTAGAAAAAAAACATTTAAAAAAATTTTAATATCTATACCGCCATTTGTAGACTCTCTAACTTTCATGTAAACCAATTAATTTACACATATTGGGATTTTTTTTTCAGCAAAGACACGGAGCAGAGTACATTTTGGCCTAAATTTATGACAAAATTTGATTTTTAAAATTTTTTTACTGGACATGTTTAATAGCAAAAAGGTCAAAAATATTGTTTTTTTTTCTCAAAATTGTTGGTCTTTTTTATACACACATGTACATACACATGGACACACAGACCCATGTACACACAGACACATGTTCGTACATACACGTAAACACACACACACATGTACATACACACAGACACATGTACATACATACACATGTACATACATACACAGACACATGTACACACAGACCCATGTACACACAGACACATGTACATACATACACAGACCCATGTACACACAGACACATGTACACACAGACACATGTACATACATACACAGCCACATGTACGTACATACACACAAACACACACATGTACATACACATGGACACATGTACACACAGACACATGTACATACATACACAGCCACATGTACACACAGACACATGTACGTACATACACACAAACACACACATGTACATACACATGGACACATGTACACACAGACACATGTACATACATACACAACCACATGTACACACAGACACATGTACGTACATACACACAAACACACACACACACACACACATGTACATGCACACACACATAGACACATGTACACACACACATACATGTTCATACACGCAGACACATGTACAGATACACACATGTACATACACACAGACACATGTACATGCATACAGGGGCGGACTGACCATTTGGAAACTCGGGCACTGCCCGAGGGCCCGGGGTCAGTAGGGGGTCCCATGAGATGCCCCTGGTTCCTTTTTCATAGGCTTTTTTGAGTTTGGGCAAGGACACAGGGGCCCCATGATCCCCTATTGCCCGGGGGGCCCCATGAGTTGTCAGTCCACCCCTGCATGCATACACAGACACACGCACACACACACCCTATAAAAAGTTGAAGTACTTCGTTGTTCACTCACAGAGCTGGGTACTGCACTCTAGGGGGAGGCAGAGAGCACAGCACACACTCCTTGCTCTGCTTTCACTGCGCTCAGCTATTGAGCACTCTGACGGCTCCCAGTGCCAATGATAGATCCGGCCTGAGCTCCGAGCCTGCTCAGCAAGACGGCCCTGGGGGACACACTCGCCTCCACCATAATTTCCACACACTCGCCCCCACCAAATTTTCACTCGCCTGCTCACAATTGGTGAGCAGGTGAGTGGAAATTTCAAGGCCTGCCCTAGTGCATCAGTTCACTTCATAATTGGTGAGTGAGTGGCATATTTATCCACTGAATGCGCTGAGGATAATGATTAGTCACAACGTAGATATATTTGGTATGAGTTATATTGGGTTATAATACCGTTTTGAATGATTATATTTGGTTTCCCGCTATAAATTACGGCAATATTTAGGGTAGCGCTGCACCGTATATTTTTTTATAACCTGTAATTATCCATTTGGTATATGGTTGGGTGTTAGCAGCCCCCTCCTCTGAATTATCATTTGATTTATGTAGTAGCGCAGGAGGTCCTTACTGTGTTTTTCTATACGGAAGTTCGTTGCCATCTCACAATCGCATGCAATTTTAAGCCTTGACATGTTGGGTATCTGTTTACTCGGTGCAAACTCTTCTTTTTTTTATTTGATCAAAATATCGAGTAATTTACTGTGTTTGTGTGCCCTAAAGTTAAAGCGATACTAAGCCCGGGTTCACACTTCTGCGGTGCGGCATATCACATGTGATTCGCACAGGAACCGCACCGCATTCCTGTGCCAATCACATGCGATCTGTGTGCGGTGCGATTGGAGCCGTACATTTTGTATGGCTCAGATTGCACCGCATCCACAGTAAAAAGGTGCAGGACCCTTTTTTTTGTCTGCACTAGAATTGGATCGCACGGGTATTCACACCTATGAGATCTGATTCTGCACATCGCAAACCGATTTGTTGCTAATTTAACTTACACACCCACAGCGGTTCGCATGAATGGGGTGCGATTATGATGCGGCTCGGAATTCGCACAGAAACCGCTGCAAATTTCGCACTGCATGAATGTGAACTTGGGCTTAAGGTTTTTTTTGTAAAATAACAAACATGTCTATACTTACCCGCTGTGTGCGGTGGTTTTGCACAGAGCAGCCCAGATCCTCCTCTTCTCGGGTCCTCCACTGGTGCTCCTGGTCCCTCCCTCCAGTCAGGTGCCCCCACAGCAAGCAGCTTGCTATGGGGGCACCCGCTGCTCCGTGTGTCCATTCGCACACAGAGCCACGGCTTGGCCCCACCCTCTCTTGTCTTCTCATTGGCTGACTGGCTGTGATTGACACATGGCTCCCGCTTGCTGTCTCAGCCAATGAGGAGGCAGAGACCCGGGACAGCCGAATCTGTCATGCACATTGCTGGATCTCGATGAGGCTCAGGTAAGTATTGAGGGGGCTGGGGGCACTACTGCATAGAATGCATGAAGGTTAAAAACCTTCAGCCTTTACAACCGCTTTCACGTAGGTGTATTTTTACTGACATTTTGCGTTTTATAAACCATCGCACTAATATCATGTGACGTGAATAATTAGAACCACTGCTATTTTATTCTCCAGGGTGTCTGCTTTCAGAAAACATATAAGGGGTGGATTTACTAAAGGCAAATAGACTGTGCACTTTGCAAGTGCAGTGGCACTCATTTTCCTTAGCGAATGTAATGCGGTGAATCTTCACTTTGTAAAGAATATCCAATCAGGTGATAGAAAAAAATAAATAAATAAAAACAACTTTTACTTGCACATGATTGGATGATGGAAATCAGCAGAGCTTTACCACATTTACTAAGCTCTGGAGCAACTGCACTTGCAAAGTGCACAGTCTATTTGCCTTTAGTAAATCATTATGCTTGGCGGCTTTATGTAATCTTCAGGTTTAAAGGGATTCTAAAGGTTTATTTTTTTTTAAGAAAAAATAAACATGTCTGTACTTACCTGCTGTGTGTAGTTGTTTCGCACAGAGCAGCCTGGATCCTCCTCTTCTTGGGTCCCCCGCAGGCGCTCCTGGCCCCTTCCTCCTGTCTCCCCCCTCCGCAGCAAGCAGCTTTCTATGGGGGCACCGGGTGTCCATTCACACACGAGCCGTGACTCAGCCCCGCCCTCTCCCTCTTCTCATTGGTTTACTGGCTGTGATTGATAACAGTGGGAGCCATTGGCTCCCGCGTCTGTCTCAGCCAATGAGAAGAGGGAGTCCCAGGATAGCCGAGACTTCAGGGCACATCGCTGGATTGAGAGGGGGCTTAGGTGAGTATTAGGGGGGCTGGGAGGGGATGCTGAGTCTTAGGGGAAGCCGGGGGGGGATGCTTAGTATTAGGGGAAGCTGGGAGGGGATGCTGAGTCTTAGGGGAAGCTGGGGGGGATGCTGAGTCGTAGGGGAAGCTGGGGGGGGGATGCTGAGTCTTAGGGGAAGCTGGGGGGGATGCTGAGTATTAGGGGGGCTGGGGGGGATGCTCAGTATTATGGGTATTGGGGAGAATGCTGATTATTAAGGGGGGGGGGGATGCAGCACAAAGAAAGTTTTTCATCTTCATGCATAGAATGCTTGAAGGTAAAAACCTTGAGACTTTAGAACCACTTTACCTCTTCCAGTCCAGCCCATGCCAATAAATGGCCGGGGCGGGAGCATTGCCAATGCGGGGGGACGTTTCTAAACCTCCACCCGCATCCATTGCCTGTGCACGCAGGACTTCAGAGGAGATCGCTGTACGTGGCCACTGTGCGAGGTCCCAATTCATGTGATCAGTGATTGGCCAATCAGTGACCACATGAACCGTAGTAAACAAGATGTCACTTCTGACATCATTGCTTACTACGTGTGAAATCTGTGAATGATCACAGAGGTCACATGGTACAGGGCTATTCACAACAGTCTTGTACCATGTGACAAGCTGTGACCAATCACAGCTCTCACAGTATTTCTCATTGGCTGCAGGAATGCAGCCAGAGAGAAGGAGAAACGATTGCTTTTACAGCCTCTATGGGTGTAAAAGCAATCAGTGTAAAAAAAAAAAAATCTTCATTACCCCCCCCCCCCACAAATAGTACAAGTGGAGTGATGGTATGTAAAAAGAATAAATAAATACATAAATAATAATATAGAAAAATTTAAATGTAATTTTTTTTTTAATTAGATTTTTTTTGCTAGGGTGACAGTATATAAAAAGAATAAATACATAACTAATATTATAAAAAATAAAAAACAAATTTTTTGAAAAACCTATATTTTTTTTTTATAAACTGATTTGGGTTATTTTTTTTTTTTGTACCAAAAAGGTAGGTGAATACATTTTGGCCAAGATTTATGAAGAAATATTATTTATTTGCAAAATCTTATTTTAATTTAATTTTTTTTTTCAAAATTTGTGGTCGATTTTTCATTTATATAGCAAACAAATAAAAATCCCAGTGGTGAATAAATACCACCAAAAGAATGTTTTATCTGTCTAAAAAAAAATGCAAAAAATTTCATATGGGTGCAGTGTTGCATGACCGCGCAATTGTCATTCAAAGTGCGACAGCGCTGAAAGCTGAAAATCGGCCTGAACTGGAAGGGAGTGAAAGTGTCTGGACTGGGAGGGGGTGAAAGTGTCCGGACTGGAAGGGGGTGAAAGTGTCCGGACTGGAAGGGTGTGAGAGTGTCTGGACTGTTAGGGGGTGAAAGTGTCCGGACTGGAAGGGGGTGAAAGTGTCAAGACTGGGAGGGGGTGAAAATGTCCGGACTGGAAGGGGGTGAAAGTGTCCGGACTGGGAGGGGGTGAAAGTGTCCAGACTAGAAGGGGGTGAAAGTGTCCGGACTGGAAATGGGTGAAAGTGTCCAGACTGGGAGGGGGTGAAAGTGTCCGGACTGGGAGGGGGTGAAAGCGTCCAGACTGGAAGGGGGTGAAAGTGTCCGGACTGGAAATGGGTGAAAGTGTCAAGACTGGGAGGGGGTGAAATGTCCGGACTGGAAGGGGGTGAAAGTGTCCGGACTGGGAGGGGGTGAAAGTGTCCGGACTGGAAGGGGGTGAAAATGTCCAGACTGGGAGGGGGTGAAAGTGTCCGGACTGGGAGCGGGTGAAAGTGTCCATACTGGGAGGGGGTGAAAATGTTCAGACTGGAAGGGGGTGAAAATGTCTGGACTGGAAATGGGTGAAAGTGTCCAGACTGGGAGGGGGTGAAAGCGTCCAGACTGGAAATGGGTGAAAGTGTCAAGACTGGGAGGGGGTGAAAGTGTCCGGACTGGAAATGGGTGAAAGTGTCAAGACTGGGAGGGGGTGAAAATGTCTGGACTGGGGGGGGGGGTGAAAGTGTCCGGACTGGGAGGGGGTGAAAGTGTCCGGACTGGAAATGGGTGAAAGTGTCCGGACAGGGAGGGGGTGAAAGTGTCCGGACTGGGAGGGGGTGAAAGTGTCCGGACTGGGAGGGGGTGAAAGTGTCCGGACTGGGAGGGGGTGAAAGCGTCCAGACTGGGAGGGGTGAAAGTGTTCAGACAGGAAGGGGGTGAAAATGTCCGGACTGGAAATGGGTGAAAGTGTCCAGACTGGGAGGGGGTGAAAGCGTCCGGACTGGAAATGGGTGAAAGTGTCAAGACTGGGAGGGGGTGAAAGTGTCTGGACTGGAAGGGGGTGAAAGTGTCCGGACTGGAAGGGGGTGAAAGTGTCCGGACTGGAAGGGGGTGAAAGTGTCTGGACTGGAAGGGGGTGAAAGTGTCCAGACTTGAAGGGGTTAAATTGTCTTTCTTTTATATACTGTGCTAAAAAAAAAAAAATATGCAGAAACAGTTAAACTATCCATTGTATTGGTTGATATTGGTAGCTCCTCATTTATACAGTTTTTGATCAGTCAGCCCTACTAGGACTACACCGCGGAGCACTTATCAGAAGGCGGTAAGTTCCCGGGTTTGCCTGACAAGTAGACTGGGGAGTTGCTTACAGGAAAGAAAACCGATGCTGGCAGAAAAATCCTATTTAATGTATTTACTATTCCATGGTCAGAAGTGAAAAGTATTATTTCATGGGGCTGCAGCCTCCTTGGATTGCTCGTATTACATATTATTAGACAAATCCGGATCAGTCGGCGGTGAATAGGCAGAAGGACGCTGAGCACATCCATTTGGATTCAGGTGGAATATTTCCTGTTAAATATTATCTTGTTGGACCTTGGGATGGTGACCAGCAGGTGATCTTTGGACAGGTCTCACTATTTCCCCACCGAGGACCTTTTTGTTTTGAAGTCAGTAATTATATTTTGCTCTAATGTGACGTCATCGTTCTATTGCCTCTGAATTCCTGATGTGAAAATATTAGTCACCGCAACCGTCTTAATAGCATAATTTCTTTTTTCTATGGTTGAACTGGATGGACTTTTGTCTTTTTTCAGCCAGACTAACTATGTAACTATGGGCTCCTGGGCAAAGTAATGCACTGGGGCCCCTACTAACCTGCCCCAATTTATGCATCTACTCTCAATAAATAGTTGATAGAATTAAATATGCGGTATATTTATTAGTAGTTTCAATGAAAATCGATTTTAATCAATAAAAAAATGCCATAAATCAAAGACTAATTAACACAAGGGGCACAGGACTGGGTGGGGGGAGGCAGAAGGGCACAGTACAGGGAGGAGGCAGAAGGGCACAGTACAGGGGGAGGCAGAAGGGCACAGTACAGGGAGGAGGCAAAAGGTCACAGTACAGGGAGGAGGCAGAAGGGCACAGTACAGGGGGAGGCAGAAGGGCACAGTACAGGGGGAGGCAGAAGGGCACAGTACAGGGGGAGGCAGAAGGGCACAGTACAGGGGGAGGCAGAAGGGCACAGTACAGGGGGAGGCAGAAGGTCACAGTACAGGGGGGAGGCAGAAGGTCACAGTACAGGGAGAAGGCAGAAGGGCACAGTACAGGGGGAGGCAGAAGGGCACAGTACAGGGAGAAGGCAGAAGGTCACAGTACAGGGGGAGGCAGAAGGGCACAGTACAGGGGGGAGGCAGAAGGGCACAGTACAGGGGGAGGCAGAAGGGCACAGTACAGGGGGGAGGCAGAAGGGCACAGTACAGGGAGGAGGCAGAAGGGCACAGTACAGGGGGAGGCAGAAGGGCACAGTACAGGGAGGAGGCAGAAGGGCACAGTACAGGGAGGAGGCAGAAGGGCACAGTACAGGGGGGAGGCAGAAGGGCACAGTACAGGGGGAGGCAGAAGGTCACAGTACAGGGGGGAGGCAGAAGGGCACAGTACAGGGAGGAGGCAGAAGGGCACAGTACAGTGAGGAGGCAGAAGGGCACAGTACAGGGAGGAGGCAGAAGGGCACAGTACAGGGGGAGGCAGAAGGGCACAGTACAGGGGGAGGCAGAAGGTCACAGTACAGGGGGGAGGCAGAAGGTCACAGTACAGGGAGAAGGCAGAAGGGCACAGTACAGGGGGAGGCAGAATGGCACAGTACAGGGAGAAGGCAGAAGGTCACAGTACAGGGGGAGGCAGAAGGGCACAGTACAGGGGGGAGGCAGAAGGGCACAGTACAGGGGGAGGCAGAAGGGCACAGTACAGGGGGGAGGCAGAAGGGCACAGTACAGGGAGGAGGCAGAAGGGCACAGTACAGGGGGAGGCAGAAGGGCACAGTACAGGGAGGAGGCAGAAGGGCACAGTACAGGGGGGAGGCAGAAGGGCACAGTACAGGGGGAGGCAGAAGGTCACAGTACAGGGGGGAGGCAGAAGGGCACAGTACAGGGAGGAGGCAGAAGGGCACAGTACAGGGGGGAGGCAGAAGGGCACAGTACAGGGAGGAGGCAGAAGGGCACAGTACAGGGAGGAGGCAGAAGGGCACAGTACAGGGGGAGGCAGAAGGGCACAGTACAGGGGGGAGGCAGAAGGTCACAGTACAGGGGGAGGCAGAAGGGCACAGTACAGGGGGGAGGCAGAAGGGCACAGTACAGGGAGGAGGCAGAAGGGCACAGTACAGGGAGGAGGCAGAAGGGCACAGTACAGGGGGGAGGCAGAAGGGCACAGTACAGGGAGGAGGCAGAAGGGCACAGTACAGGGAGGAGGCAGAAGGGCACAGTACAGGGGGAGGCAGAAGGGCACAGTACAGGGAGGAGGCAGAAGGGCACAGTACAGGGGGAGGCAGAAGGTCACAGTACAGGGGGGAGGCAGAAGGGCACAGTACAGGGGGGAGGCAGAAGGGCACAGTACAGGGGGAGGCAGAAGGGCACAGTACAGGTTTTGAGACACTGCCTGGGCCATCCTGGGAAAGCTTAGTAAAAAGCGTGACTGTCCCTGCAAATCCGGGACAGGTGGCAAGTATGATAATGCAAGATTATCATGGGGGCCCCCATGCTCTATGGTGCCAGGCAGTGAGCACAGGGCCCACTAGGGGACATCGGCCCCTCAGGCCACCCTCATGAAGTCTGTCTCTGATTGTTTGGTCAGAGACATTCACACCAGTGGCCTGCTGGAGGTCATTTTGTAGGGCTCTGGCAGCGCTCATCCTGTTCCTCCTTGCACAAAGGAGCAGATACCAGTCCTGCTGAGGGGTTAAGGACCTTCTACGGCCCTGTCCAGCCCTCCTAGAGTAGCTGCTGGTCTCCTGGAATCTCCTCTATGTTCTAGAGACTGTGCTGGGAGACACAACAAACCTTCTGGCAATGGCACATATTGATGTGCTATCCTGGAGGAGTTGGACTGCCTGTGCAACCTCTGTAGGGTCCAGGTATGGCCTCATGCTACCAGAAGTGACACTGACCCTAACCAAATGCAAAACTAGTGAAAAACAGTCAGAAAAGATGAGTATGGAAAAAAATGTCAGTGGCCTCCACCTGTAAAACCATTCCTGTTTTGGAGGTTGTCTCATTGTTGCCCATCTAGTGCACCTGTTGTTAATTTCAGTAACACCAAAGCAGCTGAAACTGACCTGAAGCTATACTCTGATTAAAAAGTGTTCCTTTAATTTTTTGGAGTATTGTGTGTGTATATATATATATATACACACACACACGAGACACGAGGAGCATTCAAGTCAAACTGGGATTTTTGCATTTTTTATAATAATTATAATAAAAGAAGAAATTTCTATGAGTGGAAACTGCATTTATTTTCCAACACTTACTACTGCGTGTAGTACCACCACGCTAGAACCCCTTTTTTATACCTGGAAAATTCAAAGTCCCGGTTTGACTTGAACACCCCTCGTATAAAAGAAAGGAGAAGCTTCATGGTGCAGTAAATTTAAAACATGTTTAATAATGGAATATTACACTGACAATAGCAGCAGTAAAGTACACAGCGTAAAATCCAACTCATCCAAGCACATCGGCGAGCGTGTGCGATGACGTCGATGACGTCACTCAATCGGGCTCCACCTGACATGTTTCACCCAAAAGGGCTTTCTAAAGAGAAAGGAGGCTGAATCGCATCATAAAAACTATAAGTGGGGATAAAAAAAAAAAACAAGGATTTGGCTGGAGTTCCACTTTAATATAATCTGGTATTATCTAATTTCCCATGAGTTATGAGTAAGCATGATTTATGGAAGATTAGAAGGATGATAATGGATGAAGGCTGTCCCAGCTGGAGCTGTTTGGATTTGTAAAGATAAACCAATACACTGATATTTATAGTAAGTCTTATAATAAGTCTTGGATCGTGTTTACCTGGTTTGGTGTCTTCAATTTTTGCCATTTTGCATATTTGTATGTTTATATGATTATGCTAAAAGTGACTGTTGTGGATTTTTTAAAAATAATTATATATTTTTGTACAAATAGTTTATAACAATAGGTAAAATGGGGTCCATCTAGATATATCTATTTTGCAATCAACTTTTTAAAAATGTAAACCAATATAATAATTTACAGACAAATATAAGAAAACATATCTGCTCCTTGTTGAAATTGTGATGTAGCCCAATCCCAAACATAAGAATGGTGAGAGTAAGGTGGGTTGCATGACATGATGGTATAGAGGCGGGGAATGATTTTGTTACATGGGAGGATGCATGGAGAGATGGGAGGACACCGTCAGGTTAAGATGATAAATGGGAGGATGAATGGAGAGAAGGAAGGATATAGAATGGGTAAGAGGTTAAATGGGAGGATACATAGAGAGATGGGAGGATATGGGAAGGGAAGGATGATAAATGGGAGAATGCATGGAGAGATGGGGGGATATGGGAACAACTGTTTGATAAATAGGAGGATATGGGAAGGGTAGGATGATAAATGGGAGGATTATGGAGAGATGGGAGGATATCGGAAGGGAAGGATGATAAATGGGAGGATAAATGGAGAGATGGGAGGATATCGGAAGGGAAGGATGATAAATGGGAGGATTATGGAGAGATGGGAGGATATCGGAAGGGAAGGATGATAAATGGGAGGATGAATGGAGAGATGGGAGGATATGGGAAGGGAAGGATGATAAATGGGAGAATGCATGGAGAGATGGGGGATATGGGAACAGTTGTTTGATAAATAGGAGGATATGGGAAGGGTAGGATGATCAATGGGAGGATTATGGAGAGATGGGAGGATATCGGAAGGGAAGGATGATAAATAGAAGGATAAATGGAGAGATGGGAGGATATCGGAAGGGAAGGATGATAAATGGGAGGATACATAGAGAGATGGGAGGATATGGGAAGGGTAGGGTGATAAATGGGAGGATGAATGGAGAGATGGGAGGATATGGGAAGGGAAGGATGATAAATGGGAGGATACATGAAGAGATGGGAAGATACTGAAAGTTTAAGATGATAAATGGGAGGATGAATGGAGAGAAGGGAGGATATAGAATGGGTAAGATGTTAAATGGGATACATAGAGAGATGGGAGGATATGGGAACAATAGGAAGATATATGGGAAGGGAAGGATGATAAATGGGAGGATAAATGGAGAGATGGGAAGATATGGGAAGGGAAGGATGATAAATGGCAGAATACATGGAGAGATGTGGGGATATAGGAACAGTTGTTTGATAAATAGGAGGATATGGGAAGGGTAGGATGATAAATGGGAGGATTATGGTGAGATGGGAGGATATCGGAAGAGAAGGATGATAAATGGGAGGATTATGGAGAGATGGGAGGATATGGGAGGAGTAGGATGATAAATGGGAGAATGCATGGAGAGATGGGGGGATATGGGAAGCGTTGTATGATAAATGGGAAGCATAAGATGATAAATGGGAGGATGAATGGAGAGATTGATAGATATGGGAAGGCTAGGTGGATGCACAGAGAGAAGGGAGGATATGGGAAAGGTAGGATGATAAATGAGAGGATGCGTGGAAAGAAGAGAGGATATGGGAAGGTTAGGAGGATGCATGAAGAGAAGGCACGATATGGAAGGGGTAGGATGGTAAGATGAATGGAGAGATGGAAGGATATGAGAAGGGTTGGATGTTAAATGAGAGGATGCATGGAGAGACGGGAGGACATAGGAAGGTTAGGGGGATGCATGGAGAGGTGGGAAGATATGGGAGGGGTAGGATGAAAAATGGGATGATGCATGGAGAGGGGAGATACTATGGGAAGGGTAGGAGGATGCATGGAGAGATGGTAAGATATGAGAATGGTAGGATGATGAATGAGAGGATGCATGGAGAGAAGGGAGGGGTAGGATGGTAAATGGGAAGATGAATGGAAATATGGGAGGATATGGGAAGGGTAGGAAGGGTTGTTATGCCTGAGGATTAAGACCATCAGTGCAGTCTCAGTTTCTGTTATGACGACTCTGCATTTCTGCATTGTGCAGAGGAGGTGTATTGTATTGTAAGATGTCCATGCAGTTATCTTCCCTACTGTAGAATGTGGCTGTAAAGTCCTCCATTTGTATAATGTCATTCTTTTTGTTCAATCAGAGAGTGAAACCTGGGGGTGATGTGTGCTTCCATTTGTCTAGAATGCAAGACCTTAAGAATGTGTATGATAATTGAGGCATTATATTTTTTTAAGAGGACAATCAGTAGACCAGAAGAGATGTAGAAAAGTCTGTGGCTCAGATTTACATCTCCAGCATTCTGATGGGTCCTTTGTATAGCAATTTACTGGTATTACTGGTATACAGTATCAGAGGGATAAGATCTTGTATCCCTGTACTTGGAATTTGCTGGCGATGCTGGAGGAGTGGGCTAATTTCTAAAGCCTAGTTTGCGGTTTCAGGTTTATTTAGATCTGAAGGTCCATTTTTGAATATTTAAAGGAGGTCCTCAAACTTTGTGAGAGGGCGGAGGAGGAATGAGATAACGGATGGACTTTAGGAAGTCTCTAATTTGGAGGGAGCTCCAGTTGTCCAAGGAAGATTCATTGATGCTTGAAAGAGTCAACCTATCAAAAGAAAGGAAGTTTGCTAATTTTAATTATTAGAGAGGAGAGTTTTAAAACATTTGTTTTCCAAGCCTGGTGGAAATTCAATAGATTTTAGAGGGAATTCTCTTTTATCTATTTAGAGCTCTGTGTATAATCATGAAGCCATGATTCTGGAACAGGTTCCTACAGCATCTGATGTGAGCCAAACAAACCCCTTTGCCACGGTCTAGGCCGGAGGTCAATAGCTGTAGCAGTAGAGAGGTTCATGAGTATTCAGCAGGAAATATACCAGCAGATCCTCCTAGCAAATGGCGCAGATTCACTTGAGGCACAGGGTCTAAGTACAAGCCAGTATTCACCAGAGCTACTGTTGGTGGAGATGGGTTTTGCCTCATGCTACTATCAGGTTGGTGTCCTCAGGAGGTGGGCAAGCCGAGTCCGGTAGCAGATGTAGCGGGAGGGGGTCAGGCAGAAGCGTGGTCAGTGAACATACTAAAGGTGGGTAACAGGTAGTAGCTGGATGCGGTCAGATAGATGCGTAGTGTATGAATAAGCCAATGGTCACTAATGGGTGGTACTGAAGATAAAGACAGCAGCAGGTATAGAAGGAGCAAGATATTGACTGAAGAGAGCACAATAATCTGGCAACCAGGAAATGAGGAGCTTAAATCAGGAAGTTCACAGGAAGAGAAAAGGGTTCAAGGTCCGCTAGAAACAAGACACAAAGCACGTTCCAAGGAATCAGGCTAGGACCCCTGGTGGCGCAGCGATGAGAGCCACTGCCAAACACCACAGAGGTTCCAGGTTCAGACCCGAATCCTGACATTCTTGTTGTATCAAGTTCTGGATTCCCAATACTAGTGTGACTTCCATTCCATAGCTCCCAACTGTCCCTGATTTCAAGGAACTGTCCCTCATTTGGAACAAAGTTCCTCATTATTCTTCATTTGTCCCTCATTTTGGTCTGATCTATATAGTTGTATATAAAATGCACTATTTATCTATTAAAAACTGTTTCCCAGTGCTAAACCTTTCATCCAGTTTCTAAATTGCTGCATTTGTAAATTTAAAAAGCCAATGTAAAGGAATAGTAGCGGTAAAAAAGAGCGCTTGTGGTTTTAAACCAATCAATAATTCTCCTTTAAGGAGGGCATGGCTGGGTGTGTGTCTTATGCCTACAAACTTTTAGGTAATAGGTGTCCCTCACTTCCATCTCAGAAAGTTGGGAAGCATGGAGTTTGTTTTGTATCTGATGTGTGGTTACAGAACTCTGTATATCAGGTGGTGGATCTATGGTCCTAGAATAAGTTCTTCCTGCACCAGAGGCAAGCGTACAGAGCTCGAGGTATCAGGTGGTGGATCTATGGTCCTAGAATAAGTTCTTCCTGCACCAGAGGCAAGCGTACAGAGCTCGAGGTATCAGGTGGTGGATCTATGGTCCTAGAATAAGTTCTTCCTGCACCAGAGGCAAGCGTACAGACCTCGAGGTATCAGGTGGTGGATTCTTGGTCCTGAAGCAAGTCCTGCTGGTGCTTTATGCGAGCTTTTATCTGTGTATCAGGTGGCGAATGCCCGATTCTAGCGTTAGGTCCTTTTTTTATCCAACGTGTACATACATGTTATGAGGGTTCACAATGCATTGTGGGTGTATGTGGTTCTAGAGGAAGCTCCTTCTCTATCTAGTGTGGATTCCTGCAGTACAGTAGAAAATAAACTGGCAATTACAATACCAATCAGTAAATAGGACCAGTCTAAGTTGTTTCATATGTTGATTGATGTCGCTTGGGATTTTTTTTTTTTTTGTAAATTATTTCTTTAGGTTTGTGGGAGAAAAGGGAACGCAACCCATATGGAAGAAAAATACATTTTTAATATATTTTTAAAATATTCTTCCCAAATATATTGACATATATTTGAAATGCTACAATTTTGGCCATATTCAATTTATTTCAAAATATATTTCAATAAATATATATATATACTGCATGTCAGAATGCGTTTTTATTACAAAATATATGAAAAATATTTTTAAAAATACATTTCAAATATACCGTATGTCTTTAAAAATACAAATCTATATTTTTGGAATGCATTTACAAATATATGCAAAAATATATGTTAAAATGACTTTTTTATATGTTAAAAAAATCCCAAGAATGTATTTAAAAAATATATATTTTTAAAAATACTTTTCATATATTTTGTAATATATAAAAAACACATTTCAACATGTAGTGTATATATATATATATATATATATATATATATATATGGAAATATATTTTGAAATATATTGAATACGGCCAACATTGTAGCATTTCAAATAAATGTCAATATATTTGGGAATAGTATTTTTTAAATATATTTCAAATATATTTTTCTTCCATATGGGAATCATTTGAGGGTAATAGGAGAATGGGGTGTGGTGGTGGAATTCATGTACACAAAAGCCCATCCTTGTTGACATATTGAAGGATAGAGTACATAGTAGTCCAGGTATAACAAACATTCTAATATAAAAGTAATGCAATTGTCATTTTCTACATTGAAAAATAAATCTGTGCACCCCTATGACCATAGTGCGCTTTCCATGTGTTCAATTGAATGTCTACAGAGGGGTGCATAATATGCTTGTAAATATGTAACGAGAATAAAGTCATTTGGGGGTGATATTAACCACTTGCCCTCCAGAGGATTTACCCCCCTTCCTGACCAGGCCATTTTTTGCTTTACGGCGCTGCTTTACTTTAACAGACAATTTAGCGGTCATGCAACGCTGCACCCAAATGAAATTTACGTCCTTTTTTTCCCACGAATAGAGCTTTCTTTTGGTGGTATTTGATCACCTCTGCGTTTTTTATTTATTACGCTATAAAAAAAAGAATTTTGAGAAAAAAAACTATATTTTTGACTTTTTGCTAGTAAACATGTCCAGTAAAAAAATTTAAAAAATCTAATTTCCTCATAAATTTAGGCCAAAATGTATTCTGCGACATGACTTTGCTAAAAAAAAATCACAATACGTGTAAATTAATTGGTTTACGTGAAAGTTATAGCGTTTACAAATGGTAGTATATATGCTGGTCTTTTTTTTTTTTACCAGTAATGGCGGCGATCAGCGACTTATAGTGGCACTGTGGGAGTGTGGCAGACATTCTGACACTGGGGGGGAACAGACTTGGTGTCACTGACATCCCCAGTGACACCAATACAGTGATAAAAAAGCACTGACACTGTACTAGTGGCACTGGGCAGGAAGGGGTTAACATGTGGGGCGATCAAAGGGTTAACTGTGTGCTGTGTGCGTGCTTCACTGTAAGCACACTGCTTTGCACGAGATCGTGTGAAACGCGTTAACAGGTCCTGTATTCATGTCCTGGTGTTTTTTGTGTCCTATGGATCAATAAATACACACTATATTAATCTATCCTCAGGTGTGCGGCTGACCCTTCTTCCTACTGTACTAATGGCACTGGGCAGGAAGGGGTTAACATGTAGGGCGATCAAAGAGTTAACTGTGTGCTGTGTGCGTGCTTCACTGTAAGCACACTGCTGTGCATGGCTATGCTATGCACAGCCATGCAAAGCAGTGTGCAGGAGCTGACAGAGAATTGTGTTGTTTACAAACAGTTCTCCCCCCCCCCCAATCGGAGATGCTCGGCAATCACCAGGTGCCTGGAAATGTGAAATCACATATATATACGTGATTTTGCGCACCGCTGACGCCCTGTAGCAGTATTAAGTGGTTAAAGGCATTGTACACTTTCAGATGCCATTTACAAGGTATCAGTGTATTTCTATTCCTTGTGAGGTTTGTTTTCCTTACCTTGTAATGATGGGCTCACATGTGACTGCAGTTTGTAATGTCATCGGTGATAAATTCCCCTATGTCCAAGTATTCATTCACCTAGCTTGTCCTTATTTGCCAAAGGGACAGGCAACTTACACAGCATTCAATCCATGCCTGACCATTTCCTCTGTGTTGCATCATAAATGTGGGAGCACTAATGTGATGAAAACACAATTCTTCCCTCTATTGCGTTCCCTGCTTGTGTCTGTAGAACCCCAGGGATTGTGGGATATATAGTTTCTTCACAGGAAATGTCAGTTCTCACACTACAGACAGAGGTCATGCATTAACCTGTGCAGTGCCATGCCATGTGCCTCATGTTTGGGCACAAAAAGTAACTGTAGACGCCAGAATGTGAAGATTTACTCTCTTATAGGCTGTGTGTACAATGGCAGCAAATGACACCGTGAAGCTATACAATCAATACAACTTGTGCAGGTGAAAACACAAAGGTGCAAGGAAAGTTTATAATGTCTTCAAAGGTAGGGTAGACCTTTATTTGAATGAAGTCAGAAAAAGAGAAAAGGGAGGGTAAGAAAGGATGTGGAAATGGGATAGTAAGGGGGATGGCAACGGGGGTAGGTGTGAACAGAGGGGAGGGCATGAAGGCGGTCAGGACCAGGAGGAGACAAGTCCTGATCCACAAGTGCAACTTCAGAGGGAAGGACCTTGAGTGTATTCTGATGGGTTTGGGCGGTTTTAATGTAACAAATATACAGTTGTGCTTAAAGGTTTGCTTTGGTCGAGGTGTCAGAAAGAAGCTTTTACTGCACCAATGCCACAAAAAAGCCCGGCTACAATATGCCTGACAACACCTTGACATGCCTAACCGGGCCTTTGTGTGTCATTGACGCAGTAAAGGCTTCTTTCTGGCACTGCCACCATGCAGCTCATTTTTGTTCAAGTGTCATCATATTTTGCTCCTTCAAAACAACCACATCATCTTTTTCCAGAGCAGCCTGGATTTTTCTTGTGGTTACCTATGGGTTTCCCTTTGTATCCCGAACAATTCTTCTGGCAGTTGTGGCTGCAATCTTTCTTGGTCTACCTGACCTTGGGTTTGTATCAAGAGGTCCCCGAACTTTCCACTTCTTAATAGCTGATGTAACAGTACTGATTGGCATATTCAAGGCTTTGTATTTCAATGTTTTTATTAATTTATAAACAGTTTAAGACAGGAGCAACAAAACCCACCCACGCAGGGGCTATCAATTGCACATAAAAAAAAAATATATAAAAAACAGTGCTCTAACACCAACAGAGCAAAAGGTGCGCCCATGCAGGGGCTATCAATGGCACATAAATGACAAAAACATTAATATAACACCGACAGTAACTCAAACTAATGGCAGCTATCCACTACCACACCAAAAACAAACAGAAAAAGAAAAGGAAGGAGGAGTACAAAAGGAAAAAGATAACAAGATCAAGAGCAGGGGTCCGAGAACGCCAATACCGAACAACATCACAACCCCAGACTAGCCGGGGGGAGTGTGGGAAAGGCATATTGCAACCACGGCTCCCATATTTTCAAGAATTTCCATTGGGAGTCGTTACAGATACTCGACATCTGTTCATTGAGCATCATAGTGGTCATACGGTCCCGCACCCCCTGAAGAGGGACAAACGGGCTCTTCCAGGCCTGGGCAATTGTTCTAGTGGCCAACAAAAACAGATAGGAAGCCAACTTCTGCTGGTGAGCCAAGAGGCCTGGTATGGGACAATGAAGCAAGGCATACCGAGCATCCTGGCGTATGGAGAGATGGAACAAGGTGAAAAGGAGGCCAAACACACGAGACCAAAAATGAAACAGTCTTCGGCATGACCACCAAATATGCAATACATCTCCACGATGGCCACAACCCCGAAAGCATCGATTGCTGCAGGCAAGGTTCGCCTGGGCCAAACAAGCCGGAACCCAATACCAACGAAACAATACCTTGTATGCCACCTCCAGCGTGGTCATATTAAAGGAACATTTAGCTATAAGTGACCAGGCCCTATTCCAGTCCTCCAGATTCATGACCGCCCCCAGGTTGCACTGCCACTGAACGACATATGAGAGAGAAGTATGCAGGCATATTCAAGGCTTTGGACATCTTTTTATGTCCTTTTCCATCTTTATAAAGTTTCATTACCTTGTTACGCAGGACTTTCGACAGTTCTTTTCTGATCCCCATGGCTCAGTATCTAACCTAGTCAGTGTTTCCACGTAAGAGCTAACAAACTCATTGACTATTTATACACTGACAATAACTGCAATTTAAAAAGCCACAGATGTGGGACATTAACCTCTAATTGGCATTGTAACCCGTGTGTGTCACCTCGTGTGTCTGTACCAAGGCCAAACATTCCAGGGGGCGGAGACTTCTGATCCGGGGGCGGAGACTTCTGATCCAGGGGGCGGAGACTTCTGATCTGGGGGCGGAGACATCTGATCCGGGTCATTTGGGTGATTTCTGTTATCATTATGATTTAAAAAAGAGCCAAACAACTATGTGATAATAAATGGCTTCATATGATCATCATCCTTCAATAAAAGAGCATTTTTTGGCATGATCGGTCATATTTTCAATGTCAATGCCAAAATTTCACAATTTCTGCCAGGGTCTGCAAACTTTTGTGCACAACTGTAAGTCCTTGTTTTCCTGATTTTGATTGGGTGAAAGTCCATGGTTGTAGAACACGGTATTTACTAATACGCAATATACAGCAATGCATCAGGTGCGGACGTATGATGCCGAACAGGTCAGCTTTGGGTGAAGTTTGTTGTACCTCTCCATTCTTCCATCTGCTGCTACCACTGCACCCTCATTTCAGAAATAGAAAGAAGTCTCCCTTATATCTTCAGATATGAGATCAGTCCGCCGATGACCAACCTTTTTACTGTAATGAATGAAGGCAATGAGGGATCCAATCCCGGCCTCTTCCATTGATTTCTGTAATCTTACTATCATTACAATTGGTGGGCTTATGGTCACATCACAGAGGAGAGGAGCAGACATGTTCAGATGGTTGACGTATTCCGATTTATATCTGTGGCTATTTCTTTTAAAGCCACTAAAAAGAGGACATACAAGGCTTGGACTGTTAACACGTGAGGTGCATTGGAATGAACTGAACTGGCGACCACTTTAAAAATCCAGCCATGTATTGGAGGGCCCCTTTATTTTTGGTTATACATTTTTATATATATATATATATATATACACACTATATTGCCAAAAGTATTGGGACGCTTGCCTTTACATGATACAGTTATCTCCAGCAATTTTTTGTCACTCACAAAATGACGGCATGTAGACTTCTGTCTTTGCGGCTTGACGACATCGGCCCACCCTACGCGTTACGTCACAACATATGACTTCATCAGAACTCCTATCAGTGCCGCCTCCTCAGTGCCCATCAGTGCTGCCTATCAATGCCCATCAGTGATGCCTATCAATGCCCATCAGTGCCGCCTCATCAGTTCCCATCAGTGCTGCCTATCAGTGCCCATCAGTGTTGCCTATCAATGCCCATCAGTGCTGCCTATCAATGCCTATCAGTGCCCATCAGTGCTGCCTATCAGTGCCCATCAGTGTTGCCTATCAATGCCTATCAGTGCCCATCAGTGTTGCCTATCAATGCCCATCAGTGCTGCCTATCAATGCCCATCAGTGCCCATCAGTGTTGCCTATCAATGGCCACCAGTGTTGCCTATCAATGCCCATCAGTGCTGCCTATCAATGCCTATCAGTGCCCATCAGTGTTGCCTATCAGTGCCCATCAGTGTTGCCTATCAATGCCCATCAGTGCTGCCTATCAATGCCCATCAGTGCCCATCAGTGTTGCCTATCAATGCCCATCAGTGTTGTCTATCAATGCCCATCAGTGCTGCCTATCAATGCCTATCAGTGCCCATCAGTGTTCCCTATCAATGCCCATCAGTGCTGCCTATCAATGCCCATCAGTGCTGCCTATCAATGCCCATCAGTTTTTATTTCAAAATGTTCAGTCTTTTTTTTGTGTGATTAAATACCACCAAAAGAAAGCTCTATCTATCTCAAAAAACTGCTAAAAATGTAACTTGGGTACTGTGTTGCATGACCGCGCAATTGTCATTCAAAAGTGCAGACAGCACTGAAAGCTGAAAATCGGCCTGGGCAGGAAGGAGGTGAAAGTGCCCGGTAGGAGAGGGGTAATTCATTTTTAAAATTAAAAGCAAGCACCCATCCTATAGTCTCCATGATTTATTTTGTTGAAAAATCATTTTGAAAAACACCACCCTAGCTTTTCTAGCTGCGGCCATCTTGTGTAAGGGCAGATAATTCTTGTAGCATTTACTTCCTGCAATGCAGCTGCCCTTAGCTCTGACATGCAGGCAGGAGGGTGTGCTTAACTTAGAAAGCCCCTCCTCCCATGAAGACTTCCGGGATGTATGACCTTTTGGCCTAGGCTAGAAAGCAGGAAGCAACTAAATAAATATATATATATATATAAAAAAATTTAAAATGAGTAAATCTAATATAATCTCCCTTCCTGTCTATTTTCCAATGCTAGCAGCATGATGGTTAAACAGGGTTCATGCTGATTGAGAGAGTTTTTCTGCTTTAATACCACATTGAGTTGCCTTGCCTATGGTTGGATATTGGAAGTGAGCAGAGAGCAGGGTGGGGAGAGTCAGCCGAGACACAGACTGGGAAACAGAAGGGGTGCACGGAGAAATACGGCCTCTCACATTCAGATCATTATGTCAGGAATGATTAGACCGTCACACAATCGTTCATCCATCTGCGCACAGCACACATTGGACTCGCTCTCCAAACACTCGTATTATCTCTATATAATGAGCAGCGAACAACAGGAGGCGCCCAGAGATTTCCATGTGTGTCTGATTGATGTCCCTGTAGTCCCCCCTACTTGTAGGCTGACTGCAAATATTGTGGGGGAGTGGGAGGGAATGCAGAGTAGCTTTGCCTGTATATTTCCTTCATATTCAAGGCTAAAAACTAAAAAACATTTACAATAAATGTATTCTTTTTTTATTCATTAGGTAAATAGTAATAACTGCCTCCCGAAATCCTGCTACAGGGCGGCACGGGTGCGCAAAATCACGTATATGTGGTTTTGCATTTCTGGATAGGGGGCGCACACGAGCCATGCGTGCACCCTACCCGTGCCTCCATTTCGCGGCCACGGCTGTCAATCACCGGGTCCCGGCTGGTAATTACTTGGTGGCGCCCGGTGATTTCCGAAGATCTCCGATGGGGAGAACTGTTTTGTTTACTAACAGTTCTCCCTGTCAGCTCGGGCACACTGCTCTGGATGGCACAGCACAGCCATCCAGAGCAGTGTGATTACAGTGAAGCACACAGACAACGCCCCCTAGTAAAACACTCCCAGCACACAGTTAACCTTTTGATCGCCCCTCATGATTGGAAGGGCTGGCCCAATACTTTTGGCAATATAGTGTATATATATATTGCATCTGGTAGGATGCAATACAATACATTTAAAAAATAATAATTTATTAAAAAAAAAATTATAAATATATATATATATATATATATATATATTTTTTTTTTATAAATTATTATTTTTTAAATGTATTGTATTGCATCCGACCAGATGTGGTGGCTGCATCAGTTTTCTTAGGTAAGGCTTTTTTTTCCTCTTTATTTTCTCCTGGTGATTCTGCCAGTAAGTCTGTTATTTTTCAACTTTCTGTAACAGACCAAGTTGTCCAGCAAAAGTGGTAGTTGGAGGGTTGGGACAAACACTCCCAGCACACAGTTAACCTTTTGATCACCCCTCATGTTGACCCCCTTCCTGCCCAGTGCCATTAGTACAGTGTCAGTGCTTTTTGTTAGCACTGATCACTGTATTGGTGTCACTGGGGTTGTCAGTGACACTAAGTCAGTTTCACCTCCCAGGGTCAGAATGTCCGCTATAAGTTGCTGATCGCCGCCATTACTAAAAAAAAAAGTAAAAAAATCCCAGTCTATATATACCGCCATTTGTAAACGCTATAACTTTCATGTAAACCAATTAATTTACACGTATTGGGATTTTTTTTTTTAGCAAAGACATGTAGCAGGATACATTTTGGCCTAAATTTATGACGAAATTAGATTTTTTAAATTTTTTTTACTGGACGTTTAATAGCAAAAAGTCAAAAATATTGTTTTTTTCTCAAAATTGTCGGCTTTTTATTTCTATAGCGCGAAAAATTAAAAACCGCACAGGTGATCAAATACCAGTGAAAGAAAGCTCTATTCGTGGGAAAAAAAGGACCGAAATTTCATTTGGGTGCAGCGTTGCATGACCGCGCAATTGTCAGTCAAAGTAACGCAGCGCCATAACGCAAAAAATGGCCTGGTCAGGAAGGGGGGGGGGGGGAATCCTCTGGAGGGCGAAGGGTTAATCAAGCAGCATGTGTTTTGCTCAAAATTCTAATAATGTAAATAAATACAGAGCCAGTGCAAGGATTTCTGTCTACACAGGCAAAGATGCATTTTGCCGCCCCCCCCCCATCATCCTCCTACCACCCCCTCCCCGCCACCTCATCCCCTTACTGGTACCTCCTCTATGTTGCCCAGCATGAAGGACGTCACCCACCATTGAAGATTGAGCTATGCTGAACAGGTGGCAGGTGTGGCAAACTAAAACTTCCAATGGCTGGGTTCCCCCCATAAACAAACTCCAAGATCACACCTCCCCAGATACCTCCCCACACCCTGATCACACCTCCCCAGGTACCCCTAACCCCGATGACACCCCCAGATACCCCACCAACCTAAACACACTTCCCTAGATACCCACCCTGATTACACCCCCAGATACCCCCACCCTAATCACACCTCCCCAGATATACCCACCCTGATGGCACCTCCAAGATACCCCCCACCCTGATCACACCTCCCCAGATATCCCCACCCTGATGACACCTCCAAGATACCCCCCACCCCAATCACACCTCCCCAGATACCCCACACTGATTACATGCCCAGATACCCCCCGACGACACCTTCCAGATACCCCCCGCCACCCTGATCACACCTCCCCAGATAACCCCACTCTGATCACACTTCCCCAGATATCCCCACCCTGATTACACCCCCAGATACACCCCACCCTGATCACACCTCCTCAGATATCCCCACCCTGATGACTCCACCAAGATACTGCCCACCCCGATCACACCTCCCCAGATATCCCCACTCTGGTTATAGCCCCAAATATACCCCAATCTGATCACACATCCCAGATACCCCCACTCTGATCACACCTCCCCAGATATCCCCACCCTGATTACACGCCCAGATACCCCCCGATGACACCTTCCAGATACACCCCCCCCGCCACCCTGATCACACCTCCTCAGATACTCCCCAACTCTGATCACACCCCTCAGATGCACCCCACCCTGATGACACCTCCCAGATACCCTCACTGATTACACACCCAGATACCCCCACAACCTGATCACACCTCTCTAGATACCCACCCTGATTACACACCCAGATACCCCCAACCTGATGACACACCCAGATACCCCCAACCTGATGACACACCCAGATACCCCCAACCTGATGACACCCCCAGATACCCCTCCAGCCTGATAACATGCCCAGATACCCCTCCACCCTGATCACACCCCCAGATACCCCCCCAACCTGACCACACCTCCCTAGATACCCCACCCTGATTACATTCCCAGATACCCCTCCACCCTGATGACACCCCCAGATATCCCTCCACCCTGATCACACCTCCCAGATACCCCCACCCTGATCACACCTCCCGAGATACCTCCACTCTGATTATACCCCCAGATACCCCCCCCACTCTGATCACATAACCAGATACTCCCCCACCCTGATCATACCTCCCCAGATAACCCCCACCCCAATGACACCCCCCAGATACCCTCCACCCTGATCACTCCTCCCCAGATACCCCCCTTCCTGATGACCCCCACCCCCCACCCTGATTACACTCGCAGATACTCCCCACCCTGGTCACACACCCCTGATACCCCCCACCCAGATTTTGCACTCTCCAGTTTTAGTAAGTCAACCCCATAGTGTCCATCAAAACTCAAAAAAAAAAGTGCCTAAAAACTGAAAAAAAAAACCACTTACAGTGGGGCAAAAAAGTATTTAGTCACCACCAATTGTGCAAGTTCTCCCACTTACAAAGATGAGAGAGGCCTGTAATTGGCATCATAGGGAGACCTCAACTATGAGAGACAAAATGAGAAAACAAATCCAGACAATCACATTGGCTGATATGGAAAGAATTTATTTGCAAATTATGGTGGAAAATAAGTATTTGGTCACCTACAAACAAGCAAGATTTCTGGCTCTCACAGACCTGTACCTTCTTCTTTAAGAGGCTCCTCTGTCCTGCACTCATTACCTGTATCAATGGCACCTGTTTGAACTTGTTATCAGTATAAAAGACACCTGTCCACAACCTCAAACAGTCACACTCCAAACTCCACTATGGTGAAGACCAAAGAGCTGTCGAAGGACACCAGAAACAAAATTGTAGACCTGCACCAGGCTGGGAAGACTGAATCTGCAATAGGCAAGCAGCTTGGTGTGAACAAATCAACTGTGGGAGCAATAATAAGAAAATGGAAGACATACAAGACCACTGATAATGTCCCTCGATCTGAAGCTCCACGCAAGATCTCACCCCGTGGGGTCAAAATGATCACAAGAACGGTGAGCAAAAATCCCAGGACCACACGGGGGGACCTAGTGAATGACCTGCAGAGAGCTGGGACCAACGTAACAAAGGCTACCATCAGTAACACACTACGCCGCCAGGGACTCAGATCCTGCAGTGCCAGACGTGTCCCCCTGCTTAAGCCAGTACATGTCTGGGCCCGTCTGAAGTTTGCTAGAGAGCATTTGGATGATCCAGAAGAGGATTGGGAGAATGTCATATGGTCAGATGAAACCAAAATAGAACTGTTTGGTAGAAACACAACTCATCGTGTTTGGAGGAGAGAGAATGCTGAGTTGCATCCAAAGAACACCATACCTACTGTGAAGCATGGGGGTGGCAACATCATGCTTTGGGGCTGTTGCTCCGCAAAGGGACCAGGATGACTGATCCATGTACAGGACAGAATGAATGGGACCATGTATCGTGAGATTTTGAGTGCAAACCTCCTTCCATCAGCAAGGGCATTGAAGATGAAACGTGTCTGGGTCTTCCAACATGACAACGATCCCAATCATACCGCCCGGGCAACGAAGGAGTGGCTTCATAAGAAGCATTTCAAGGTCCTGGAGTGGCCTAGCCAGTCTCCAGATCTTAACCCCATAGAAAACCTTTGGAGGGAGTTGAAAGTCCATGTTGCCCAGCGACAGCCCCAAAACATCACCGCTCTAGAGGAGATCTGCATGGAGGATGGGCCAACATACCAGCAACAGTGTGTGCCAACCTTGTGAAGACTTCCAGGAAACGTCTGACCTCTGTCATTGCCAACAAAGGATATATAACAAAGTATTGACATGAACTTTTCATATTCACCAAATACTTATTTTCCACCATAATTTGCAAATAAATTCTTTCCAGATCAGCCAATGTGATTGTCTGGATTTGTTTTCTCATTTTGTCTCTCATAGTTGAGGTCTCCCTATGATGCCAATTACAGGCCTCTCTCATCTTTGTAAGTAGGAGAACTTGCACAATTGGTGGCTGACTAAATACTTTTTTGCCCTACTGTAAATGTGCAAAGTGAATTTTTTCCTTCTTCAACTGGGACGGTGCCAATAGTATCAACAGTATCCACCATCACCAAAAGTGAAGTCAAGATGTGGGCTTACCAAACCACCATGACCCCCTTGTTCAGAGTGCTCATTGCAGGCTCAATCAATGAATACGAACATCAGTAGCATTTCCCTCACACATCCTAGGGCCTCCCACAAGAGCTGCTCTCCGATCTTCATGCAGAAACAAACATACAAACGCCCCTCATCCTGTAGTACATCAAACAGTAGATTTATTTGGCTTTAAAAATACACTCACATAAGAATAGAATCAATACGCATTATAGAAAATAACCACCAGGTCGGCATATAGCGTGCACTTACGGTTCACTTACAGTACGATGACGTCAGTAGAAGGCTCCACCCAATGCGTTTCGTCATCAAAAGACGCCTTCCAGGGCATGAAACAATATTAATCCTAATCGAATGACATTTAGCTCGCTACGCTACCATGTGTCAGATAAATTGCTGGGATTTTTGTTTGTAGAAAATACTGTTTTTAAGGTCTTTCATCCTTTCTTGTATTTCAGTGCTGTTGATCTTTGCAGTCACTTATACCTCCCAACTGTCCCAGGATTTTTCTGTAAGTCCCAGCGAATTAAGACTTGATTCCTGGAGTGGAGCCCAGTGCCAGAACAAGTTCCAGGACTTGGTTCCAGTGACTTCTCTGATGAGGGTACACTAGCATGGGCACTGGTTGCCTCTGCCCCGCAGCTTGTGCAGGGTGTATTGGGGGTCACCCTAGGGAAGTAATGGGGGTCACCCGTGTGTAGTAATGTGTAATAATGGGGGTCACCCCAGTGTAAGCTCTGATTGGGTGCCCCAACCTGTATGTACTTTATACTACTGTATGTGATCACACCTGGGGGGCCTCTGATCTCTATATAGTAAGGAGGTTTACAGGTAACTAGGGTGTAAGAGGAAATGTTATGGAGGGGCGCTTTGGGAGGGGAGAGAACCTGTGCTGGAGGAGGATTAAATTTGAAATCTCCCCCACCTCACCCAGTACGTATCTGAACCCCTTCACCCCCCAACACAAGTCCTTTCCCCTCCCAAAGCTCCCTGCTCCAGTACATATCTGACCTCCCCAGCACAAGTCCGTTCCCCTCCCATAGTGCCCCCCCATTACGTATCTGACCCCCAGAACAAGTCCACTCCCCTCACAAAATACCCCCCCAAGCACATATCCACTCTACCTTCTAGTACAATTCCTCTCCCCTCCCAAAGCACCCCCCCAGTAAGTATCTGACCCCCCAGCACAAGTCTGCTCCCCTCCAAAAGTACCCCTGATTATGTATCTGACGCCCCAAGCACAATTCCACACCCCTCCCAAAGTACCCCCCAAGCACATATCCACCCCCCACTCCACCTTCTAGTACAATTCCTCTCCCCTCCCAAAGCACCCCCCCCAGTAAGTATCTGACACCCCAGCACAAGTCTACTTCCCTCCCAAAGCACCCCCCAGTACACATCTGCCCTCCCCAGCACAAGTCTGCTTCCCTCCCAAAGTGCCCCTCAGTATGTATCTGACCCCCCCAGCTCAATTCCACGCCCCTCACAAAGCATCCCCCAGTATGTTTTTGACCCCCCCCCCAGCACAGGTTTACTCCCCTCCCAAAGTGCACCCCCAGACACATATATGCCCTCTAACACAAGTCCTCTCCCCTCCCAAAGCGCCCCCCCAGTACATATCTAACTCCCCCAGCACAAGCCTAGTCCCTTCCCAAAGCACCTTGCTGGTACATAACTGACTCTCCAGCACAAGTCCACTTCCCTGCCAAAGTGCTCCCCATGCACATATCTGCCCCCCCACTTTCTAGCACAAGTTCTCTTCCCTCCCAAAGCACCCCCATGTATGTATCTGACTCCCCCACCCCCCCAGCACAAGTCCACTTTCCTCCCAAAGCATCCCCCAGTATATATCTGAACCCCCCCATGCCGCCTTCTAGCACATGTCCTCTCCCCTCCCAAGTCCTCTCCAGCACATATCTGACCCCCTACCTCGACTTCTAGCAAGTCCCCTCCCAAAGCACCCCCTCAGTATATATTTGTCCCCCACTTTACCCCACATTCTAGCACAAGTCCTTTACCTCGCGAAGTGAACCCCCCAGCAAATACCCAAAGCCTGGGTTTTGTTTAACTATGCCCTTTAAGGCCCTTCCACTGTAAAGTTTGACCACATCCAAACTTGGTCTTCCACTTCTCCCAAGTATCCCTCATTCTCAAGTTGGAAAGTTGGAAGGTATGGGTATAGGTCACTTCCCATCTACACGTATTCCCTGCAGCTGCTCATCATTGTTCAGGGCAGGCTATCTAAGACCTCATTGATGAATGCAAAGAAATATGAGTGCCCGTTAAGGCATCTAATGCATTACGACGCGATAACGGCAAATGGCGCATTTGTGATGTGTTTGTGTTGAGTTACCAGACACCTCCTTTGTGTTGGTTTATTTGTATTATCATCTGGGCTAGTAATGCTTTCTAAACGCATTTCGAATGAGCTGTAAATGCCATATGGGAAATTTTGATGTGTCTGGAGTTGCGTTTGCAGCACATTTAATGGAGTGCATTTTGCAGTGCGAGATCAATAGAAGCGTTTGGGGAGTGGCAAAGCCTGGCAAATGACGCATGTTGGGTCAATTTTGACGCAACACCGTGCTAAAGCTGTGAAAATGCGGAATATTCTCCCTCAAGAGTTGGTTGTGGCCAGCTCAGTGGTTTGCTGTAGGAAAGTCCTGGATTCTTTCTTGGATACACAGAATATAACTGGATATAACATTTATAGGTGACGTTGATCCAGGGAATATCCGATTGCCTCTCGGGGGATCAGGAAGGAATTTTTTTCCCCTGCAGGAGCAAATTGGATCATACTTTGTTGTTTTTTTTACCTTCCTCTGGATCAACTGAGGGTGTAGGGTTATAACTGTCCCTCTTTTGAGACCAAATCCCTCTGTCCCTGGTGCAATCTCAGTTGTCCCTCTTTTAGGTCTTATCTATACATCTCTATACAAAATGTACTATTTTATTACCAGAAGGGTTATGCTACACAAAACTTTATATCCAACCTCTATGTCATTGTGATTGTTATTTTGAAAATAAATTAGGTCAATAGAGGTGTAAAAAAAAAAAACACTTGTATGGTTCAGCCAATCATTTTCTGCATATTAGATCTTGGTGGGCTGTGGCAGGGACATGTCCCTTGCCTACATACTGCGTGCCAAGGACTCATGCACACAGGGCTTTAAAAACGCTGCTTTTAGAGGTGTTTTGCATTTTTTTCTGCATCTAAACACCCCTTTGTATTAGCCAATGTGTCCATGAACACATACTGTAGGTGTTTAGAGGCAGAACCCCCCCCCCCCCCCCCAGGGCCAGTGTGTCGGTTTGCCGCAAACAAAAAGCCTAACATGCCCAAAAGTGCATCTAAACGTACTTTAGCATTATGGAATATTCCGGCCATTGAACCTTTTGGCATATCTGTGGATTGTTATGATGCTACCATGTCCTTGGAATTGTTGCCATTCCCATTGATGTGGACTGTAATAATATTTGTAAGTAAGGAGTTATTTGCTAAGGTTGGCTTCCATGCTGTGTGATGTGATGAAGAGAAGTCCTAAACACGTAGAGCAAAAGGTGCTCGGTACAGGGCTGTAATCAGCTGGGTTTAAGTAATAAAAGCAACATACCGGACTGAGGATGCAATTCAGTATGCACATCCAATTTCAGGGGAAGCCTGTTCCATAGATGAGTGTAGACCTGATTGGCCTAGGAGCTGGTGGTGGCTAGTGGGTAGAGGTCTGCCCTCCTAATGGTGAGAAAAGAACTCCTTAAAGGGAACGAGCATTAGGGATCTGAGCTCCCATGTTCTAAAGGCCCCAAGTTTTTTGGTTGGACCCCCTGAGCCAAAGCCTGAATCCACATACTATGCAGGACTATGGAAGATAGTGCACTGTAGGTGAAAAGAGTCATGACAAGAATACAGATCAGAGGGATGGAAGAAGTAAGGTCTTTGACTCACCATCAGACATGGAGACAGGGGTTGAGCACCTGGACCAGAAACTGACTAAACAATCTGGCCCTTGGGTGATTTGTGTAACTGTACTTCCATAGTTAGAGGTTGGACCACAAACTGTGCCAGAAAGTGGCTAAACAATCCTGCACCTAGGTGATTTGTGTACCTTTATTCCACTAGCTGGAGGTTGGACCCCAACCTAGGCCAGAAACTGGCAAAACAATCCTGCCCTTAGGTGATGTGTGTAACTTTATTCCATAATCTAGAGGTTGGACCCCAACCTGGGCCGGAAACTGGCTAAACAATCCTGCCCTTAGGTGATCTGTGTAACTTTATTCCACTAGCTAGAGGTTGGACCCCAACCTGTGCTGGAAACTGGCCAAACAATCCTGCCCTTAGGTGATTTGCGTAACTTTATTCCATAATCTAGAGGTTGGACCGCAACCTGGGCCAGAAACTGGCTAAACAATCCGGTCCTTAGGTGATTTATGTAACTTTATTCCACTAGCTAGAGGTTGGACACCAACCTGTGCTGGAAACTGGCTAAATAATCCTGCCATTAGGTGATTTGTGTAACTTTATTCCACTAGTTGGAGATTGGACCCTAACCTGTGCTGGAAACTGGTTAATCAATCCTGCCCTTAGGTGATGTATGTAACTTTATTCCATAATCTAGAGGTTGGACCCCAACCTGGGCCAGAAACTGGCTAAACAATCCTGCCCTTTGGTGATTTGTGTAACTTTATTCCACTATCTAGAGACTGGATCTCAACCTGTGCCGGAAACTGTCCAAACAATCCTGCCCTTAGGTGATTTGCATAACTTTATTCCATAATCTAGAGGTTGAACCCAACGTGTGCCGGAAACTGGCTAAAAAATCTGGTCCTTAGGTGACTTGTGAAACTTTATTCCATAATCTAGAGTTTGAACCGCAGCCTGTGCCAGAAACTGGCTAAACAATCTGGTCCTTAGGTGATTTATGTAACTGTACTCTACTAGCTAGAGGTTGGACCCCAACCTGTGCCGGAAACTGGCTAAAAAATCCTGCCCTTAGGTGATTTATGTAACTGAACTCTACTAGCTAGAGGTTGGACCTCAACTGGGGCCAGCAACTGGCTAAGTAATCCGGCCCTTGGGTGATTCATGCAACTGTACTCCACTAACTAGCGGTTGGGCCCCAACAGCTAAGGGGGTGCCTGCAGACTTATATTCTCCATTGGAAGCATGTGACAATGCAGGACAATTGGGAGACAGTGGTTGAAAGAATAGTGGGCAGGAGGGAACTAGGCATCTGACACTCCTGGAAGCATCAACACCAAGGAACCAAGGCATGGGTGTTGGGAAAGGTAAGTACCACCTCTTCATTGACAGATTTTTTTTTCATGACAAAGTCACTTAAAAAAACAAAAAAAGTACAAATTAATTCCCACAGCATTATGATTTCTCTTTAAATAATGGTCAGACTGTCTTATTGCAGTATAGGCAGATATCTCTCCAAGAATGATGGACTTGGAGACATCTGCTCATCCTCCAGCAAGTCATTGCAGCACTAGAATCTGCTGAGTGGTGACAGCTTTCCTCCTTCGCTTTGTTCCATAGGAGAGGGAAGGATCAGGGCTTCTCACAGCTGGAGTTGGAAAATCTCCCTGTATGATAACAAGTGGCTCTGACTGCCAAGGTTCTTGTGTTTGAGGTCAAAAACAGTGTGATTATCGCAAGAGATGCTCTTTACCCACTTTTACACCTTTTATGTCCAACCAGTTAAATGGAAATGCAGATTTTTAGGCAGTGTACCAGAACAGCGAGGAGTTTATTTAATCACGCATCTCCTTGGTGTTACCAAAAAAAATAAAAAAAGAATGAAAGTGCAGCAATTACCCCCAAAGGAGCCGCTAAGGAGACTTTGGATGACTTGGACCCCTAAAATACTACCGCACCCTCTAACCCTCCAAGGCTAAAAGAAGGATTTATTTGTGAAATTCTCCAAACAAAAACAGGATGACAAGGGCAACAAACAATAACAGGTAGCAAATTGGTACAACACTGAAAACAATAAGAGGACCAACTTCCTCTGCACCCCAAACCCTGAAATAATCGAAGTCCTAACAAAGGGTGGGTACTGGACGCTAAAGGTCCTTCAGTCTCTCCAAACCCTTCTCGCTGGTAATGTATTGTAACCGTTGGGGCCAAAAGTTACCCCCAAAGGAACCGCTAAGGAGGCTTTGGATTTCTTAGACTCCTCCAGTACTGCAGCACCTTCTGACCCTCCAAGGCTAAAAGAAGGAGGATTTATTTGGGAAATTCTCCAAACAAAAATAGGATGACAAGGGCAACAAACAATAACTGGTAGCAAATTGGTACAACACTGAAAACAATAAGAGGACGAAGTTCCTCTGCACCCCAAACCCTGAAATAAGAGAAGTCCTAACAAAGGGTGGGCACTGGAAGCTAAAGGTCCTTCAGTCTCTCCAAACCCTTCTTGCTGGCTAATGTATTGTAACCGTTGGGGCCAAAAGTTACCCCCAAAGGAGCCGCTAAGGAGGCTTTGGATGACTTAGACCCCTCCAGTAGTGCCGCACCCTCTGACCCTCCAAGGCTAAAAAAAGGAGTATTTATTAGTGAAATTTTTCAAACAAAAACAGGATGACAAGGGCAACAAACAATAACAGGTAGCAAATTGGTACAACACTGCAAACAATAAGAGGATCAAGTTCCTCTGCACCCCAAACCCTGAAATAAGAGAAGTCCTAACAAAGGGTGGGCACTGGAAGCTAAAGGTCCTTCAGTCTCTCCAAACCCTTCTTGTTGGCTAATGTATTGTAACGTTGGGGCCAAGAGTTCCTATATTGGAACGTTCAGGTTTAAAGCAGAACCCATAACAGCTTGATAAAAAATAATGTTCTTTAGCAAGGAAGATAACAGTCCACATCAATAATTCTGCTACGAAAATTAGTGTGCGCTGTACATTGCCTCTAGCATCGTCCCTGTTTCTTCTTGCGGGAGGCTACCATTTTGCTGAAGCCCTGAACAGCAGTAAATCTATAGACTGTTAGTAGATCAGCCTCTACATTTTATGCACAGTGCCAAAAAATAAAGAGCAGCGGAGCATGTGCAGAGCAAGGTGAGATAGTGTATTACTGGATTTTAAACAGTATAGGCACTTATTTTAATGCTTTACATACCTGCAAAAGGGGACAGCCTGAAGTCATCTAGCAGGACTTAAAGTTCAACTTTAAGCAGATCCCACAGTACAGGGCGTAAGTACCCAGGTTGTATCTTAAGTCAAGGTGACACTGTCTCTTTAAGAAGTGAGCAAGGAAGTTGTAGCCAGTGGCCTCTCACCACCAAAGTAGTCTGTGGTTAAGCCTCCTCCTGCTTTATGGCCGGACTCAGAAGTAGTGATCTCTCACAGAACCAGTGACATTGGCAGAAACTCAGGACTCGGCCATGACAATCTCTCATGGAACTGATGATGCTCTCTGACAGCTGTGACCTCCGTGTAGATATGGCAGTCCAGTCTCTCTCTCTCGCCAACACCGCAGCAAACACTACAGCAACCAGCTCTCCAACACAACAGCTCACTCTATTGGTAATCTCTCACTCTTCTGGGGTTCTCCTTCCTTTTCCTCCTACTGCAGCTCTTTGTCCTTCTGGGACTGGTGGTCCCATCCAGTCCTTGGCTTGCTAGAGAACTGTCTCCTGGGGACTACATCTCCCATAGTTCCAGGCAGTTCCCATCAGTCTCTTCCTCCCAGGCTGCACAGCAGCCAATCACAGTGTCCTCTCCTGTCCTGAGTGGTGGTCAGGGCTCTCCTCTGGCTCACTGTGGCTGTTAATACAGCACAAAGAATCCTACAGCCGCCCCTTTTCCTCTCTCTTTCTTCCTCTGGCTCACTGTGACTGGGGAAAGGGAGAGGAACCTGTAAGTGGGCGACTGCAGCATTAGTCCCGGTCCGTGTGACAGTGTGGCAGGGAGCGCTGCATACGTGGAACTACAGAAGTAAATAGAAAGCAAAAGAGCAATGGGGATCCACTATATCCGCTCTCCCCGGACCCTGCATTCACTATATCTGGTCTCCCTGAACCCTGCATTCACTATATCCGGTCTCCCCGGACCCTGCATTCACTATATCCGCTCTCCCCGGACCCTGCATTCACTATATCCGCTCTCCCCGGACCCCGCATTCACTATATCCGCTCTCCCCGGACCCCGCATTCACTATATCTGGTCTCCCCGGACCCTGCATTCACTATATCTGGTCTCCCTGAACCCTGCATTCACTATATCCGCTCTCCCCGGACCCTGCATTCACTATATTCACTCTCCCCGGACCCTGCATTCACTATATCCGCTCTCCCAGGACCCGGCATTTACTATATCCGGTCTCCCCGGACCCCGCATTCACTATATCCGCTCTCCCCGGACCCCGCATTTACTATATCCGGTCTCCCCGGACCCTGCATTCACTATATCCGGTCTCCCCGGACCCTGCATTCACTATGTCCGCTCTCCCCGGACCCTGCATTCACTATATCTGCTCTCCCCGGACCCTGCATTCACTATATCCGCTCTCCCCGGACCCTGCATTCACTATATCTGGTCTCCCCGGACCCCGCATTCACTATATCCGCTGTCCCCGGACCCCGCATTCACTATATCCGCTCTCCCCGGACCCTGCATTCACTATATCCGCTCTCCCCGGACCCTGCATTCACTATATCCGCTCTCCCCGGACCCTGCATTCACTATATCCGCTCTCCCCGGACCCTGCATTCACTATATCCGCTCTCCCCGGACCCTGCATTCACTATATCCGCTCTCACCGGACCCAGCATTCACTATATCCGCTCTCCCCGGACCCTGCATTCACTATATCCGCTCTCCCCGGACCCTGCATTCACTATATCCGCTCTCCCCGGACCCAGCATTCACTATATCCGCTCACCCCGGACCCTGCATTCACTATATCCGCTCTCCCCGGACCCTGCATTCACTATATCTGCTCTCCCCGGACCCCGCATTCACTATATCCGCTCTCCCCGGACCCCGCATTCACTATATCCGCTCTCCCCGGACCCTGCATTCACTATATCTGGTCTCTCCGGACCCCGCATTCACTATATCCGCTCTCCCCGGACCCCGCATTCACTATATCTGGTCTCCCCGGACCCTGCATTCACTATATTCGCTCTCCCCGGACCCTGCATTCACTATATCCACTCTCCCCGGACCCTGCATTTACTATATCCGCTCTCCCAGGACCCGGCATTCACTATGTCCGCTCTCCCCGGACCCCGCATTCACTATATCTGCTCTCCCCGGACCCTGCATTCACTATATCCGCTCTCCCCGGACCCCGCATTCACTATATCTGGTCTCCCCGGACCCTGCATTCACTATATCCGGTCTCCCCGGACCCTGCATTCACTATGTCCGCTCTCCCCGGACCCCGCATTCACTATATCTGCTCTCCCCGGACCCTGCATTCACTATATCCGCTCTCCCCGGACCCCGCATTCACTATATCTGGTCTCTCCGGACCCCGCATTCACTATATCCGCTCTCCCCGGACCCCGCATTCACTATATCTGGTCTCCCCGGACCCTGCATTCACTATATTCGCTCTCCCCGGACCCTGCATTCACTATATCCGCTCTCCCCGGACCCTGCATTCACTATATCCACTCTCCCCGGATCCTGCATTTACTATATCCGCTCTCCCAGGACCCGGCATTCACTATATCCGGTCTCCCCGGACCCTGCATTCACTATGTCCGCTCTCCCCGGACCCCGCATTCACTATATCTGCTCTCCCCGGACCCTGCATTCACTATATCCGCTCTCCCCGGACCCTGCATTCACTATATCTGGTCCCCCTGGACCCTGCATTCACTATATCTGCTCTCCCCGGACCCTGCATTCACTATATCTGGTCTCCCTGGACCCCGCATTCACTATATCCGCTCTCCCCGGACCCCGCACTCACTATATCCGCTCTCCCCGGACCCCGCATTCACTATATCCGCTCTCCACGGACCCTGCATTCACTATATGTGGTCTCCCAGGACCCTGTATTTACTATATCCGCTCTCCCACAGTACACAGAACATGGAAATGCAATTATTTCGGTGAACAGACTGCTAAATACCTTTTGTCATCAGCAGTATATAGCAGTCTTGTGACTTCTATCAGTGTCCAGCAGAGCACTGCTTAAAGGTTGTAGGAGGAGTTTTCATTCTCCCCTGATTGTCCCATGAGGCTGCATGACCCCTGGCCCTCTGTCTGGTCAGTGCTGATTGGCCCTGTGCTGTTCACATGCATCCTCCCAAGGAGAAAAAAAAAACTCTCTAGCCATACACACCAAACTGAGTATTTGCAGCTTGCCCCTAAGGTTCTGTACTATCAGCAGATGGATTGGGGACAGTAGAAGAAGTGGAGGATTAGAGAAGACAGGATCAAACAGCCTTTTTACACAACACAGATGATTAACCCCTTAGGTTCCACAGTGAGTATAACAAGTATGCTTTACCGCATTCAAATGGGAGGCGTGATGTATGCATATGTGTACAGCAAAAACTGGCCAAGCGTTGCAGATTTTTGTATTTTGTTTCACTGATTTAAATGTGTGTGTACAGGCCTGTGAAAACAATTAGCTGCATTCAGATCATTAAAAGAAGGGACTGTGCAAGTGCAGTCGCACTCATTTCCCCCCAGATCGCACTCATTTCCCCCAGAGTCGTACTCATTTCCCCCAGAGTCCCACTCATTCCCCCCCCCCCCCCCGATCGCACTCATTTCCCCTAGAGTCCCACTAATTTCTCCCAGAGTCACACTCATTTCCCCCAGAGTCGCACTAATTTCCCCAAGTCCCACTCATTTCCCCCAGCGTCCCACTCATTTCCCCCAGCGTCCCACTCATTTTCCCCAGAGTCCCACTCATTTCCCCCAGAGTCCCACTCATTTTCCCCAGAGTCCCACTCATTTCCCCCAGCGTCCCACTCATTTTCCCCAGAGTCACACTCATTTCCCCCAGAGTCACACTCATTTTCCCCAGAGTCGCACTAATTTCCCCAAGTCCCACTCATTTCCTCCAGAGTCGCACTCATTTCCCCCAGAGTCCCACTCATTTTCCCCAGAGTCCCACTCATTTCCCCCAGCGTCCCACTCATTTCCCCCAGAGTCGCACTCATTTTCCCCAGAGTCGTACTCATTTCCCCCAGAGCCGTACTCGTTTCCCCCAGAGCCGTACTCGTTTCCCCCAGAGTCGTGCTCATTTCCCCCAGAGTCCCGCTCATTTCCCCCAGAGTCGTGCTCATTTCCCCCAGAGTTGTGCTCATTTCCCCCAGAGTCGTGCTCATTTCCCCCAGAGTCACGCTCATTTCCCCCAGAGTCGTACTAATTTCCCCCAGAGTCGTACTCATTTCCCTCAGAGTCATACTCATTTCCCCCAGAGTCGTGCTCATTTCCCCTAGAGTCGTGCTCATTTCCCCCAGAGTCGCGCTCATTTCCCCCAGAGTCGCGCTCATTTCCCACAGAGTCGTACTCATTTCCCCCAGAGTCGCACTCATTTTCCCCAGAGTCGCACTCATTTTCCCCAGAGTCGCACTCATTTTCCCCAGAGTCGTACTCATTTCCCCCAGAGTCGTACTCATTTTCCCCAGAGTCGCACTCATTTTCACCCCGATCGCACTAATTTCCCCCAGAGTCCCACTCATTTTCAAGCCGATCACACTCATTTCCCCCAGAGTCACACTAATTTCCCCCAGAGTCACATCATTTCCCCCCGCTGTTCGCACTCATTTCCCCCAGAGTCCCACTCATTTCCTCCAGAGTCGCACTCATTTCCCCCAGAGTCCCACTCATTTTCCCCAGAGTCCCACTCATTTCCCCCAGAGTCGCACTCATTTTCCCCAGAGTCGTACTCATTTCCCCCAGAGCCGTACTCGTTTCCCCCAGAGCCGTACTCATTTCCCCCAGAGTCGTGCTCATTTCCCCCAGAGTCGTGCTCATTTCCCCCAGAGTCGTGCTCATTTCCCCCAGAGTCGTGCTCATTTTCCCTAGAGTCGTGCTCATTTCCCCCAGAGTCACGCTCATTTCCCCCAGAGTCGTACTAATTTCCCCCAGAGTCGTACTCATTTCCCCCAGAGTCGTACTCATTTCCCCCAGAGTCGTGCTCATTTCCCCTAGAGTCGCGCTCATTTCCCCCAGAGTCGCGCTCATTTCCCCCAGAGTCACGCTCATTTCCCCCAGAGTCGTGCTCATTTCCCCCAGAGTCGCGCTCATTTCCCGCAGAGTCGTACTCATTTCCCCCAGAGTCGCGCTCATTTCCCCCAGAGTCGCGCTCATTTCCCGCAGAGTCGTACTCATTTCCCCCAGAGTCGTACTCATTTCCCCCAGAGTCGCACTCATTTTCCCCAGAGTCGTACTCATTTCCCCCAGAGTCGTACTCATTTTCCCCAGAGTCGCACTCATTTTCACCCCGATCGCACTAATTTCCCCCAGAGTCACACAAATTTCCCCCAGAGTCGCATCATTTCCCCCCCTCCCGTTCGCACTCATTTCTCCCAGAGTCGTGCTCATTTCCCCCAGAGTCGCATCATTTCCCCCCGCTGTTCGTACTCATTTCCCCCAGAGTCGCACTCATTTTCACCCCGATCGCACTAATTTCCCCCAGAGTCACACAAATTTCCCCCAGAGTCGCATCATTTCCCCCCCTCCCGTTCGCACTCATTTCTCCCAGAGTCGTGCTCATTTCCCCCAGAGTCGCATCATTTCCCCCCGCTGTTCGTACTCATTTCCCCCAGAGTCGCACTCATTTTCCCCAGAGTCGCACTAATTTCCCCCAGAGTCACACTCATTTCCCCCAGAGTCGCATCATTCCCCCCCCTCCCGTTCGCACTCATTTCCCCCAGAGTCGCACTCATTTCCCCCCAGATCGCACTCATTTCCCCCAGAGTCGTGCTCATTTCCCCCAGAGTCCCACTCATTCCCCCCCCCCCCGATCGCACTCATTTCCCCCAGAGTCCCACTCATTTCCCCTAGAGTCCCACTCATTTCCCCTAGAGTCCCACTCATTTCTCCCAGAGTCCCACTCATTTCCCCCAGAGTCCCACTCATTTCCTCCAGAGTCGCACTCATTTCCCCCAGAGTCCCACTCATTTTCCCCAGAGTCCCACTCATTTCCCCCAGAGTCGCACTCATTTTCCCCAGAGTCGTACTCATTTCCCCCAGAGCCGTACTCGTTTCCCCCAGAGCCGTACTCATTTCCCCCAGAGTCGTGCTCATTTCCCCCAGAGTCCCGCTCATTTCCCCCAGAGTCGTGCTCATTTCCCCCAGAGTCGTGCTCATTTCCCCCAGAGTCGTGCTCATTTCCCCCAGAGTCGTGCTCATTTCCCCCAGAGTCGTGCTCATTTCCCCCAGAGTCGTGCTCATTTCCCCCAGAGTCGTGCTCATTTCCCCCAGAGTCATGCTCATTTCCCCCAGAGTCACGCTCATTTCCCCCAGAGTCGTACTCATTTTCCCCAGAGTCGCACTCATTTTCCCCAGAGTCGTACTCATTTCCCCCAGAGTCGCACTCATTTTCACCCCGATCACACTAATTTCCCCCAGAGTCCCACTCATTTTCAAGCCGATCGCACTCATTTCCCCCAGAGTCACACTAATTTCCCCCAGAGTCGCATCATTTCCCCCCGCTGTTCGCACTCATTTCTCCCAGAGTCACGCTCATTTCCCCCAGAGTCGCATCATTTCCCCCCGCTGTTCGTACTCATTTCCCCCAGAGTCGCGCACATTTCCCCCAGAGTAATACTCATTTTCCCCAGAGTCGCACTCATTTTCCCCCCAATCGCACTAATTTCCCCCAGAGTCACACTCATTTCCCCCAGAGTCGCATCATTCCCCCCCCTCCCGTTCGCACTCATTTCTCCCAGAGTCGTGCTCATTTCCCCCAGAGTCGCATCATTTCCCCCCGCTGTTTGTACTCATTTCCCCCAGAGTCGCGCACATTTCCCCCAGAGTCGCGCACATTTCCCCCAGAGTCGTACTCATTTTCCCCAGAGTCGCACTCATTTTCCCCAGAGTCGCACTAATTTCCCCCAGAGTCACACTCATTTCCCCCAGAGTCGCATCATTCCCCCCCCTCCCGTTCGCACTCATTTCCCCCAGAGTTGTACTCATTTCCCCCAGAGTTGTACTCATTTCCCCCCTGATCGCGCTCATTTCCCCCAGAGTTGTACTCATTTCCCCCCCGATCGCACTCATTTCCCCCAGAGTTTCACTCATTTCCCCCAAAGCTAAATAAGTAAATGTGGTAAAGCTCTGCTGATTTCCATCGTCCAATCATGTGCAAGCAAAATTGTAGTTTATATTATTTTTCTTGCATCTGATTGGGTATTCTTTACCAAGCAAAGCTTCACCACTTTTACATTTACTAAGGAATTGGACTTTAAAATGCTTCAAAAATGATATTTTATGATTTTGGACAACCCTGGGGCTAAGGTGCCCATGCAGCTCAGCATCAGGTAATTTGCTTTTTAATTGACTAGACTTATGCAGGCCATAGACGGGTCGAAAACCCACCATTTTTTTATACAAAAACGAAAAATCGGTCGTTCGATCGGCCAATGTTACCACCAACGGTAAAAAAATCGGACGATTTTCGGCCCGTCTACGGCCGGCATTTAATTACTTCTGTCCCTTGCAGAGAGCTCCTCTATTATATTTGACATGAAAAAGTCTTGTGGTTGCAACAATGTATCCATTTGTATCCATTTCGGATACACGGTTTTATTCGGATACAAATAGATACATTGTTGCAACCGCAAGACTTTTCATATAAAATATAATAGCGGACTGGAATTCTTCTTTTTCTTCTTCTTCTTCTTGCAGGCTCATGCGCAGATTTTTTATCGGTAAAATGATTGGCCGATTTGCCCATCATTGCCGGGAAAATCGGCCGATTGTCAAAATCCGCTGCAAATTTTCCAACTTTACCGATAAAAAAAATGTGCCAAAACCCTGAAAAACGGCCGACCAATTAACCCACTAACGGTGTGAAAATTGGCCGATTTTCGACCCATCTATGGCCTGCATTAGTCACATGGGGATGGCCTAATCTGAAGGACGTTAAGCTGGCCATACATGATTCATTCTTTTTCATTCAACCAGCAGGTTGAACAAAAAAAAAGAGCCAATTCCTCCATCCACACATTCAATGTGGATGGGGTAATCCTGCTGCGCTACTGTATTCTGACAGCAGGGAGACTTCTGGACTGTCAGAATAGGATGGCCAGTGTTGTGGGCTATGGCCAGTCGTTCAGGAAAAACCTGACAGTCCAGTTGTACACAAAATGATCGATAGACTGATTTGTGTACAACCATCCTGCCCATACATCGATCAAAATCCATCCGGTCCAAGCTGAACCAGTCAAATTTCAATCCATGAATGAGAGTGAGAGAGACACTGTGCTGTAGCTGCTCTCTATGCTCTCACTAAACTGGATCTAGCAACCTTGCCTGCCTCCAGCCAGTAGGGGGAGCAGACAAACCTAAATAATTCAGGGGACTTCTATGCTGGCCAAAATGGAATGTGGGAATAGAAGTTCAGGATGGGAGCCATGCTATGGACTCTTATGGACCATTGGACTACAGTTCCCAGAGGGAGACAGTGATAGATGGAGAATAAAGCTGTATTTCTCAGGCTGCAGACTGAAGAGCTTTCTTTTGCCTTGAGGGAGACAGGAGAATGGACCTCGCTGTCCAGTGTGCACCATCACTGCTGCATGTCTGCGGCTTGTGCAGGATCTGGAGTGCTGAGTCTGGGAGGGCTGACAGCTGGAGTCATCTGGGTGCAGAGCATGTTGGGAGGCGCAGCGTGGTGCGGGCAGTAAATACACAGTCCGGGTGCAGTAAAACTTGGAACTTGTAATAAACAGAATGCCAAAGTTACAAAACACCCTGGCGGGTGAGTGCCACTACGGAGATAACTCACAGTTCAATGTAGTCAGATGTGGCGGAGGAGAGCTGCTGACAGCGTCTGTTTCAGAGGGTGAATTGTGGCCTGGCCAGTCCGGTCTCAAGAGGGATCAGGACCTTTCCAGGGTAGCAAGCCTGTACCTTCTTGTCAGGAACCCTTCCCTACCACTAGTTACTTTCCCTAAAAAGTGAGATCTCTCTCTCTACACATAGCTACACGCAAGAAGCACACCAAAACCCAGAGGCAAGGACTTAAATAGACCTTGCTGACCCAAGATAGCCGCTGAGGGTCACATGGCAGTAGCATAGCCAACTGACATGCTACTCCGTTGACCCAGGAAACCATAGAGAAATGGTGTTTCCTTTGGACTTCCTCTCCAGGCTCTGGTACCACTCAGATTGATTGCCACCTACAGTGGAGAAAACACACTGCACCTGCCTAGAGAGTGGACTAGTCGCTGTATTTGGCCAGACGGTGAGCTGCAATATCACTGAGACTGGTGAGCTGCTGCTGTACGGATTTATTATCTGCTGCTAGAGAGAGAGACTAAGCCCTTTAGAAACTGACCATATAGCCATCTAGTGGCCTTATTTGCCTCCTGCAGGTGTGACTGGCACTCATGCGCACCAACTGTCAAAGTGGGCCCAACGCTAGCCAGCTGCGGAGTTAGGACAACAGACTACCCATTTACAGCCGCTACACAGAGACCGTTACTTATTGCCAATGCTAAAGGTACCTCTCAGGGGTCATTACACCATATCCTAGCCTTGCCCTTAGAATGCACTCTAGACTAGTTGTGGTATTATTATTCACATTGCAGTTATTGTTTATTGCTGACGTTGCTGATTTATGTGTTGATTCCAGTCTAGTGGTACAGAACTCTATTCTTAGTTCCTTTGGCCTAGTAATTATACTGTCTGACCTTCTGTGTGTTCATTCATGCTCAAACCACAATTTACTCTAACCCGTACCAATACATTGAGTTCATTCACCGCTAAAAGGTCTTGTTTCTATTTCCACATGCTAATTCACAGTTCAGTTCAAATATCCGTGTTCTTATAATTACACGCAGTAACTTTCACGCAGTCAGGTGTGCCAGAGGGGCTGGAGTGTCCCTGTGCCTTTAACCACTTCCAGACCGGACACTTTCACCCCCTTCCTGACCAGGGCAATTTTCAGCTTTCAGCGCTATCACACTTTGAATGACAATTGCGCGGTCATGCAACACTGTACCCAATTGAATTTTTTACCATTTTTTTGAGACAGATAAAGCTTTACTTTGGTGGTATTTATTCACCGCTGGGATTTTAATTTTTTTTGCTATGTAAATGAAAATGTCAAAAAATTTTGAAAAAAAAGTGTTTTTTTTTTAAATTTTGCAAATAAATAATATTTCATCCTAAATCTTTGCAAAATGTATTCCGTTATCTTTTTAGTAAAAAAAAAATCCAAATTAGTTTATAACCAAAAATTATAATTTTTAAACATTTTTTTTTACATTTTTATTTTATTTTTTTATATTATTATTTTTTATTTATTTTTTTTTTTTTACATACTGTCACTCTAGCAGTACAGTATCACCATGGTGACACTGTACTACTTGTGGGGGGTGATGAAGATTTTTTTTTTTTTTTTTTTTACACTGATTGGTTTTACACCCATATAGGATGTAAAAGCAATGATTTCTCCTTCTCTCTGGCTGCATTCTTGCACTCATTGAGAAGTACTGAGTGAGCTGTGATTGGTCACAGCTTGTCACATGGTACAAGGCTGTTGTGAATAGCCTTGTACCATGTGACCTCTGTGATCATTCAAAGATTCACACGTAGTAAGCAATGATGTCACAAGTGACATCTTGCTTACTACTTTGCATGTGATCACTGATTGGCCAATCAGTGATCACATGATCGGGACCTCATACAGAGTCGGTCGTCCCGTCCAACGATCGGAGCGCGCACAAGCAGGGTGCGGGGAGGCCGTTTATAAATGGCCACCCGACCCTGCAGTGCCACCATCCGGCTGTTTATATACAACGGCCGGTCGGGAAGTGGTTAAAGAGGAATGGGCTTCTTCCAGGCATATCTGCCATTATTTTATCCATCGCTATATACAGTGAAGGAAATGCGTATTTGCTCCCCTGCTGATTTTGAATGTTTGCCCACTCACAAGGAAATGATCAGTCTAAAAATCGAATGTTCGGTGTATTGTAACACTGGGAGACAGAATAGTAACAAAAAGTTCAGCAGAAATGCATGTCTAACAAATGATGACTGATCTGCATGTTCATGAGGGAAATAAGTGTTTGATCCCCTTCACAATACATGACTTAGTACTTGGTGGCAAATCCCTTGTTGGCAATCGAAGAGGTCAGATGTTTCCTGTATTTGGCCACCAGGTTTGCACACATCTCAGGAGGGATTTTGGCCGACTCCTCTTGGCAGATCCTCTCCAAGTCATTAAGGTTTGGTGGCAATTCAAACTTTCAGCTCCCTCTTCTTGAGCCACTCCTTTGTTGCCTTGGCCGTGTGTTTTGGGTCATTGTCATGCTGGAACACCCTTTCACGATCCATTTTCAATGCCCTGGCTGAGGGAAGGAGGTTCTCACCCAAGATTTGATGGTACATTGCCCCGTCCATCGTCCCTTTGATGTGGTGCAGTTGTCCTGTCCCCTTAGCAGAATAAAACCCCCAAAGCAGAATGTTTCCACCACCATGTTTCACAGTTGGGATGGTGTTCTTGGGGTCATAGGCAGCATTCCTCCTCCTCCAAACGCGGCGAGTTGAGTTGATGCCAAAGAGCTCAATTTTGGTCTCATCTGACCACAACACTTTCCACCAGTCCTCCTCTGCATCATTCAGATGTTCAGTGGCAGACTTCAGACGGGCCTGGACATGTGCTTTCTTGAGCAGAGGGACCTTGCGGGCACTGCAGGATTTCAGTCCTTGTCGGCGTAGTGTGTTACCAATTGTTTTCTTGGTGACTGTGGTCCCAGCTGCCTGGAGATCATTGACAAGATCCTCACGTGTAGTTCTGGGATGATTCCTCACTGTTCTCATGATCATTGACACTCCACGAGGTGAGATCTTGCATGGTGCACCAGACCTAGGGAGACTGACACTTGTTTTGTGTTTCTTCCATTTGTTAATGATTGCACCAACTGTTGTCACCTTCTCACCAAGCTGCTTGACGATAGTTTGGTAGCCCAGTCCAGCCTTGTGTAGGTCTACAATCTTGTCCCTGACATCCTTGGACAGCTCTTTGGTCTTTGCCATGGTGGAGAGTTTGGAATCTGATGGTTTGATTGCTCCTGTGGACAGGTGTCTTTTATACAGGTAACAAAATGAGATTAGCAGCACTCCCTTTAAGAGACTGCTTCTAATCTCAGCTTGTTACCTGTATGAAAGACACCTGGTAGCCAGAAATCCTGCTGATTGATAGGGGATCAAATCCTTATTTCCCTCATGAACATGCAAATCAGTCATCATTTGTTAGACATGCATTTCTTTTGAATTTTTTTTTGCTATTCTGTCTCTCAGTGTTACAATACACCGAACATTCGATTTTTAGACCGATCATTTCTTTGTGAGTGGGCAAACATTCAACATCAGCAGGGGATCAAATACTTATTTTATTCACTAAATATATATATATATATGTATATTCCAATATAGAGACTCTCATAGTCTGGAGTTAGGACCGCACTATACAGAGGGGCCTCGGTGAGACAGTGTGGCTTCCATGTGCACCTTACGCCAAGACCTAGTTATAAATTGGGGTGGTTGCCATTTTCTGTTTAGCTTGCTGGAATTGGCACAGGTACACATTGGAGGCTATCAGCTGCCATTGTGCTATGTTGGCAAGGCCGGTGCTACAATATTTTGCGCCCTAGGTAAGACCAGCTGCTTGCACCGCCCCCCCCCCCCAAAAAAAAAAAAAATTTCAACCGTATTTCTGCTTCACCCCTCCTAACACACATCTGCTTTTCCCTCTAACTTTCCACCCTTGCACAAATCCTCTCCCCCAAAATCCCCTTCCTAGCGCGAATCCCCTTAAATACCTCCATCTAGCACAAACCTCTGCAAATTACCCCTCCCAGCACGAATCCTTTCTCCCAATCCAAATCCCCCCTTCCTAGCACAACTCATACCAATCTCCCTTTTTAGCACAATTTTCCCCCCAATCCCTCTCCTAGTACAAATCCCCTCCCCAAGCTACCCTAACACAAATCCCCCCCAAATCCCCCAATACAAAAACTCCCCAAATCCCCCCCAATTCGCTCTCTTAAAACAAATCCCCTCTCTTAGCACAAATTCCCCCCAATACCCTCTCCTAGTACAATCCCCCTTAATATAAATACCTCCCCCAATCTGCTCTCCTAAAACAAATCCCCCCTCCTAGCACAAATCCCCCCAATCCCCTCTCCTAGCACAAATTCCCCTAATCCCTTCTCTTAGCAGAATTCCCCCCCCCCCAATCTACCATCCTAGCACAACCCCCCCAATCCCCTCTCCTAGCACAACCCCCCCCAATTCCACTTCCTAGTACAAATTCCCCCCAATCTACCCTAACACAGATTCCCCCCAAATCCCCTCAATACAAAAACTCCCCAAATCCCCCCCAATCCGCTCTCCTAAAACAAATCCCCCCAATCCCTTCTCTTAGCACAAATTCCCCCCAATACCCTCTCCTAGCACAACCCCCCAGTACAAATACCCCCCCAATCCCCTCTCCTAGCACAAATCCCCCTCCTAGCACCCCCCCCCACACCAATCCTTCCTAGCACACATTTCTCAGCACGAATGATTGTTACCCCTCCCCCCTCCTTTCATTGTGAACAGTTCCCCTCAGCCTTTAAGCTCCCCTCTAAACTTACAGGCAGGAAACCAGGTAGAGGTGCAGGCTGTGCTCTCACCCCTGTCAGTGGAGCGATCCTCCAAACAACAGAGGACACAGAATCGCTCCTGGATCGGGCTGTACACAGTTTGATTACCCCTCCCCCTATCTCTTCCAATGACCACTCATCTTTCAGCGGTAGGGAGCCAGGGAATTAATCAAACACTGAGCATGCCAATGTAGGAGCGATCCTGTGTCATCTTCCTTATGGAGGATCGCTCCACTGACAGGAGAGGAGAGCACAGCCCGCACCTCCCGACTCTCTCCTGTCATTTCTCCTTTGCAGGCTTCACTGCTCCAAGCTGCTCTCCCTTGTCCTAGCTGTGAGATCGGGGATGGGGGAAGGCACTCAGCGGCCAGGCACAGCACCCATGGAAAGAGGGAAAAAACTGAAATCTGGAGGGGCATAGCCCACCCCCTATATCTGGTGGCCATGGCGGAGAGTAGGGAAGCCAGCCACTGTGGCTGTGCCCTAGGCGGCTGCCTAGTTCACCTAGTGGTAGCATCGGCCCTGTATGTTGGGCTTCTGGTGTGTCCCTACGCCGTTAAGGAGGAATGGACTGGTTCCATACCTGCCCTTAGTTCATCCATCACTGTGTACGCTCCATGATGGAGGATCTCATAGACTCGAGTTGGGATTACACTGTACAGAGGGGCCTTGACGTGGCAGTGTGATTTCAACATATATTTACAAATGTTGCACAACTAAAACCTGTTTTTAACCCAAATTGTTAGACAGGGTAATTCGTCTTTTTAGCTGGTATTTGTGCTGGGAAATACATCTTGTTTTGTTTTCTTAATGCCAACTGTTACCCACCTATTGTGAGACAGAATTGGACGCAGCATGTCACTAAAATAACTTCAAAGTAGAACTTTAGGCAAACAGCAGAATACAAAGTTAAGGTACACATTTGGCCACTGCTTTCCCCTGAAGGATTTGTAGTTCTGCTCAGCCACTCTTGTGATTTATACTGTTGTGTTCAAAATTATAGCAGTCAGACATCACTAACCGGATCAATCACTGTTTTTGGTAGAAATGATATTTCTACATGGCAAATAATTTCCTAGCAGGTGTAGTAGAGTAATAGAAATCCAACAGACCCAACAGTCATGACATGCATGCTGCTGATTCTGTGTCATTGAATCACTCATTGAAAGGGGCGTGTTCAAAATAATAGCAGTGTGGAGTTCTATTAGTGAGGTCATTCATTCTTTGAAAAACAGGTGGCAATTATTGCCCTTATTTAAGGAAGGAAGGCAGCAAATGTTGTACATGCTGGTTACAGTGCATTTCCCTCTGAACTTCTGAGGAAAATGGGTCGTTCCAGACATCGTTCAGAAGAACAGCGTACCTTGATTAAAAAGTTGATTGGAGAGGGGAAAACATATAAAGAAGTGCAGAAAATGATCGGCTGCTCAGCTAAAATGATGGCAAATGCTTTAAAATGGCAACCAAAACCTGAAAGACGTGGAAGAAAGCGAAAAACTACCATTGGAATGGAGAGAAGAATAGCCAAAATGCCAAAATGGCGCGGACTCGGCCAACAATCAGCTCCAGGAAGATGAAAGAAGGTGTGACGTTCCCTGTGAGGACTGTTACAATTAGAAGACGCCTATGTGAAGCCAAGCTATCTGCAAGAAGTCCCCACAAAGTCCCACTGTTGGGAAAAAGACGTGTGCTGAAGAGGTTACAATCTGCCAAAGAGCACATTGACTGGCCTAAAGAGAAATGGCGCAACATTTTGTGGACTGATGAAAGTAAGATTGTTCTTTTTGGGTCTAGTGGGCGGAGACAGTTTGTCAGACGACCCCAAACACTGAATTCAAGCCACAGTACACTGTGAAGACAGTGAAGCATGGTGGTGCAAGCATCATGATATGGGGATGTTTCTCATACTACGGTGTTGGGCCTATTTATCGCATACCAGGGATCATGGATCAGTTTGAATCCATCAGAATTCTTGAAGAGGTCATGCTGCCTTATGCTGAAGAGGAAATGCCCTTGAAATGGGTGTTCCAACAAGACAACGACCCCAAACACACCAGTAAACGTGCAACATCTTGGTTCCAGACCAACAAGATGGACGTTATGGAGTGGCGAGCCCAATCCCCGGATCTTAATCCAATAGAAAACTTGTGGGGTGACATCAAAAATGCCGTTTCTGAGGCAAAACCAAGAAATAGAGAAGAACTGTGGAATGTCGTCCAATCATCCTGGGCTGGAATACCTGTTCACAGGTGCCAGAAGTTGGGTGACTCCATGCAACACAGATGTACAGCAGTTCTCAGAAACAGGAACTACTTTTCAAATTGGTGCAGCTCTGGCAAAGTCGTAGTTGCACCGATTAGAACGGTCCCATTGCTGATCATTGGGTTGGACTTGTCATGTGATTTGAACCGTCAAAACACATGACAAGTTGCATCGGTGTGAACAGGGGCAAAGGCCGGTATAGACCTTGCCACCAGTATAGGGGCATATTTACCACAAAGCAAACAAGGCACTTGCCTAGGGCGGCATTTTTTTTAGGGGGGCAGCACCTCCCCCAGAATGAAAGAAGGAACACGTGCACCATGGGAATCAGGTGGGATCTGAGAGAGGCTGTGGGCTGCTTCATGATGTATGTAGAGCCTGACTGTCGTGGAAGGCTCTCCCAGGTGGGGGGCATGGGTGTTGTTGGTCAATGTCAGGCTCTCTCCACAGGAGGGGGAATGGGGGTGATGTTGGTCAGTGTCAGTGGGGGCAGACAATTTTTGTGTTGCCTAGGGCAGCACAAAACCTAAATACACCACTGCACCAGTATAGTCATCGCAGCTCTGACAGTCAAGGCAAGACAAGGGGTGGGCCTGAGGAACTGCTGCCCTGGGCACAGTGGCAGAGGGGTTAGCCCTCAACACACACATGCTTCAAATGATACACACAATGCCACCAATGATATTTGGCTTCATGTCTACTCTGGCAGCTACTGCTGTCCCATTGTGCTCCAGCATGTCCACTTCCCACCCAGTCCTCTCAAAGATGACACAAAAAAACGCACTGTGCACGCGCAACTACCTTCTAGCTGCTAGAACGCAAAGGATTAGCCATGCATGGTCAACCATGGGCAGCCGAAAAAAGGGCAGTACAGTCATTCTAAAACATGTATTATCAGCGGGAACAGGGGCAAAGGCCGGTGTAGACCTTACCACCAGTATAGTCATCGCAGCTCTGACAGTCAAGGCAAGACAAGGGGTGGTCCTGAGGATCTGCTGCCCTGGGCACAGTGGCAGAGGGGTTAGCCCTCAACACACACATGCTTCAAATCAGTGGTTGGCCACCAACGATATTTGGTTTCATGTCTACTCTGGCAGCTGCTGCTGTCCAATTGTGCTCCAGCATGTCCACTTCCCACCCAATCCTCTCAAAGATGACACAAAAAATGCACTGTGCATGCGCAACTACCTTCTAGCTGCTAGAACGCAAACGATTAGCCATGCATGGTCAACCATGGGCAGCCGAAACAAGGGCAGTACACTCATTCTAAAACATCTATTAGCAGCGGGAAGGGGGGAGGGGCGCTTCTGCATTCTTGCCCTGAGTGATTGGTGAACCAGGGAGTATCCAATTGCCTCTCGGGGAATCAGAAAGGAATTATTGCAAATTGGATCGTGCTTTGCTGGGTTTTTTGCCTTCCTCTGGATCAACTGTGGGTATAGGATTATAACTTTTTTTTATTTTTTTTAATGGTTGAACTGGATGGACTTTTGTCTTTTTTCAGCCAGACTAACTATGTAACTATGTAACCTGTCCCAGTACTGCTGACACTATACTACATTCTGTTGAATAATTGGAAGGTTATGTTCCCTTTCTTTATTTTGATATCTGATAAAGCCCAGAGCACCAGATTATGTCATAACAATCAGAGGGAGTGCTGCTCTGAATTCTGGAGCCAGCCATGTATTTTCATTGAAGATAACCCGCAGAGATTCGTATATCAGATCCAGAAGAGAAAATGTTTGGATGGAAGGGAAGGATGAGTGTGAACAGCCCAGCCCATAAGAGACACGTGGGATTCATAGCTCACCCAACACATCCCCATCTGGACAGCATTGTACGTAAGGCTGACCTTCATCCAATAAAAATGACCAGCCGTACTATTTGTTCCCTAATAATACCATTGGCAACAAGCCTTATTTCAACTGGCAGGCCAGCAAAATACCATCCAGGCGGCAACTCAAATTGTACCAGATGACCGTGCTTACCGAGTGCCGCCCTTGTAGTGTATTTTCAATCAGCACGTAAAAGCTTTTGATGGGATTCTCACATTTGTACATATTTATCCCCCACACTTTGAGCAATTTGAAACATTTCCAGAAGAGCTTCAACACTCAACACTGGATTTCCATTTTATTTTAGTGTGCTCATTCAAATTACTAGCAAGGCAGAAAATGAAGTCATGCTCTGTGAATGTCTATCACGGTCATGGGTCAGGCTTGGAGACCAGTAGCTGTAGCAGTCAAGAGGCTCCCACTAACCAGCAGGATAAATATACAAGCAGGTGACCCTGGTGGATGACGTGGGCTCACCTGAGGTGTGGAGTCAAAGCACTGACCGGTGTTCACCAGAGCTCCTGATGGTGGAGATGGGTTTTGCTGAGAGTTAGTATCAGGTTAGTACAGGGGTGGGCAAAGTTTTTGACTTGAGGGCTGCAATGGGTTCATATATTGGACCCGGGGGCCGGCTCAAGAGTAGATGAATGATGTGTATGTGTCATCCATAGTAAGTATAGTAATATTCCCCCATAGTAAGCATAGCAATTAATCCCCCATATAGTAATTCATCCCCCATATAGTAATTCATCCCCCCTATAGTAATTCATCCCCCATATAGTAATTCATCCCCCATATAGTAATTCATCCCCCATAGTAATTCATCCCCCATATAGTATTTCATCCCCCACAGTACTATTCCCCCCCAAGTAGTAAGCCAAGTCTCCCCTGTGTCAATTCACTTACCTTTGCTCCACGCGTTCCTCTCGCTGTGTTCCCGCGCCGTTCCGGTCTTCAGGGCGGACTGTGAGAGGAGCCTAGCTCCCCTCACGTTTGTCACGCTGCCCCGCCTACATTCATCCCCCATAGTAATTCATCCCCCATAGTAATTCATCCCCCATATAGTAATTCATCCCCCATAGTAATTCATCCCCCATAGTAATTCATCCCCCATATAGTAATTCATCCCCCATATAGTAATTCATCCCCCATATAGTAATTCATCCCCCATAGTAATTCATCCCCCATATAGTAATTCATCCCCCCTATAGTAATTCATCCCCCCTATAGTAATTCATTCCCCATATTAATTCATCCCCCATATAGTATTTCATCCCCCACAGTACTATTCCCCCCCAAGTAGTAAGCCAAGTCTCCCCTGTGTCAATTCACTTACCTTTGCTCCGCGCGTTCCTCTCGCTGTGTTCCCGCGCCGTTCCGGTCTTCAGGGCGGACTGTGAGAGGAGCCTAGCTCCCCTCACGTTCGTCACGCTGCCCCGCCTACACACATCCTGACAGCCAATGTATCACGCTCCGCGGGCCGGATTAAAAGGTCCGCCGGGCCGTATACGGCCCGCGAGCCGTAGTTTGCCCATTGCTGGGTTAGTATCAGGTCGTGGTCCTCAAGATCGCACCACCAGGAGGTGAGTAAGCTGGGGTCTAGTAGCAGATTTAGCAGGTAGAGATCAAGCAGAAGCGTATTCAGTAAGCAAGCCAACGTTCAGTAACAATTGGTAGCAGAGATGTTGTCACAATCCGCCTGGCGGCGTCTCTATCGGTCCACAGCACGGATTTCCTCAGGGCGCGGGGTCTAAGTCCCAATCTGCTTATTCCCCTGATGGTGGGGATGGACTTGGAGCAGACTGAGACCAGGTTGCGACTCCTGAGTACGTCCGACAATGGTAGAGAGCACCGTCAGAGGAGTGCAGGGTAAGGAGTTTGCTGTGAAGAGGCTGGCAGACCTGGTAACCAGGGACGATCCCTGTGGGATGGATGGATCGTCTGGGTGGCTGGAAGCGTAGTCAGGCAGGCCAGGTCAGCAACGTGCGGGCAGCGAGGTACCGAAGGAGAAGGCAGAGAATGGTCGAGGTCACAAGCCGGGTTCAGTAGCTAGCGGACAGCGCGGTACAAGGGGTCAGGCAGAAGGATGGTCAGGCAAGCCAAGTGTTAAGCAGGATACAATCAGCAGGGTCAGGTACAAGCAGAGGTCAGCAACGGAGTAACACAGGATCAGGTATCAGGAACAGAGCACAAAAGACCAAACGGCAATCTGACATACCTCTATTCCCATTTAAATAGCCCGCCCTGCGCTGTCATTGGTGCCAGGCGCGTGTCCGCGATCGCGAGTGCGCATGCGCGGCCATCGCGATCGCCCGGGTCCCGCTGCCTGCTGATTAGAGCGCATCGGTGTCCTGCGCATGCGCCGCCCGGCGTATCGCGGCAGGGACACCGATCCCTGACAGATGTGGATGGCACCAGGAGAGACAAGAGTGGAGGAAGCACAAAAAACAGGAAGTGCAAAGGCATGGCTAAAATAGGAAGTTCATGAGATGAACAAATCAGTTCAAGGTTCAAGGGAAACAAGGTTCAAGGCATGATCATTCAAGAAATAGTCTAGCACCCCAGTGGGCTCAGCAAGAAGAGACATAGCCAGACACAGCAGAGGTTCAGACCCAGATCCTGAGCTTGTTACACTGTAGGGTTTATTTAATGCAACCAGCTTCCCCATAGTCCACACTCTATGCTATGCCACCTCTGATGTGTTTCACCCCAATTGGGCTTATTTGTATAGTACAAATAAGCCCAATTGGGGTGATGTGTGGCTTAGGGTGGGGACTATCTCTGGAAGCTGGTTGCATTGAATAAACCCTATGGGTGTACAGAGTAGGGTATGACCAGACCGGTTGAGGGAGGTAGGGAGATCCAGAGGTTGGGGGAGAAGCTCTGGAGATATCCTACATGGGAGGTGATGAGGGAGGTAGAGAACAGAAGGTGTTGAGAGGACGGATTGGATGATATTATGAGACAAGGTTGGTGAAGTAGCTTGGGGCAGAGTTGATAATGGCATTGTATTTTCAATTTTATTTGTTGGGTCAGTGGAAGCCAGTGGAGGGACTGGCAAAGAGGGTTGGAGGACGCTGACCAGTTGGTAAGGTAGATGAGTCTGGTATCAGCATTCATGACAGACTGAAGGGGGGATAGTCTGGGTAAAAGGAGACCAACAAGGACAGAGTTGTAATTATTATTATTATACAGTATTTATAAAGCGCCAATAGTTCGCTCAGCGCTGTACATTACAATGGGGGACAGAACATGTGACAGAACAATACCAATACAATGCAAAACATGAGGGGATCGAGGGCCCTGCTCTTTTGAGCTTACAATCTAGGAGGGAGGGGATGGTGGCACAGGAGGAGATAGCTGTGGGGGATGGAGTGGTAAGAAGAGTGGAGGAGGTCGACAAGTTAGCAGGGGGTGGGGTAGGCTTCCCTGAAGAGATGGGTTTTCAGGGTGCGCCTAAAGGAGAGGAGAGTAGGTGATAATCTGATGGGTTGGGGCAGGGAGTTCCAGAGGATGGGTGACACCCTGGAGAAGTCCTGGAGGCGGGCATGGGAGGAGGAGACCAGGGAACTAGAGAGAAGGAGGTCTTGTGAGGAGCGGAGTGTGCGTGTTGGGTGGTACTTGGATATTAGGTCAGTGATGTAGTTCGGGGCAGTATGGTGGACAGCTTTGTACGTCAGTGTTAGGATTTTGAATTTGATCCGTTGTGCAGTCGGAAGCCAGTGGAGGGATTGGCAGAGGGGGGTGGCGGAAATGGAGCGGATGGAAAGGTGAATGAGTCTGGCAGCCATATTCAGGATAGACTGAAGCGGGGATAGCCAGCGGCGAGGCAGGCCAGTGAGGAGGGAGTTGCAGTAGTCGAGTCGTGATATGATGAGGGAGTGGATGAGCTGTTTAGTGGTTTCTGGGGTTAGGAACGTGCGGATTTTGGCGATGTTGCGGAGGTGGAGTCTGCACGAGTTTGTTAAAGATTGGACTTGGGGCTGGAAGGATAGGTTGGAGTCCAGAATGACACCAAGTACTCTGGCCTGCGGGGCGGGTTTGATGGTGGCGTTGTTCGATGTGGTAATAGTCAGGTAGAGAGATTACCAAGGAGTGAATAAGTAGCTCTGTGGTTTAATTGGTTAAAAGGAAACATATTTTGGAGCTGTCACTCAACATTCAAAAAGTTCAGTGGCTTCTTTGGGACCTGATTGTGTGTTTTTGGCCCCAAAGGACTTCAATAGGAGCTGCGGAAAAATGTGCACAAGGTGAGTTTTTCATGCAATTTGACTTTCTGGCTAGCTTTCCATTGGGCAAAACAAAAACTTTCAAAGCTGAAAACAACTGAAAAAAAAAATCACATGAAAACGCTCATTCTCAAGTGTGAATTCAAGGCTTACTGGTAAAAGGGTCAGTTAACCTTTTCAAAATGAAAAGGTGAACCAACTTCAAATATTATGGCCACCCTCTGGACCCTGCTGTAGTGTCTGTGAAGCTGAAATTTTGGATTGCCACCAGAGCAGCCATAGAGGAGAAATCTTCCAGTGGGGATGCTTGTTCTGGTGACAACCAGGAATTCCCTCACATTTGGTGGATTTCCTTTAACTCCCGTGAAGTCCCGGGCGCTGACAACCCACACTACGCTAAAAAAACACTGGTGTCTTTGAACGTTTTTAGCTGGCTCCTAGATTCAAAGCAAATTTGTCAAGCCCCGGTTTAAATCCCATAATGATATAACCTGATGCATCATATAGGGATGCACCGAAATTTTGGTGTCCCAAAATTGGCCGAAAATACCCCTATCGGCTTTTGGTCGATATGAAAATAGGCACCGAGATAGGTGCCGAAAATAGCCCCCCGGTGGTTCTCAGCCATACCTGAGAACCCATCCAACGATCCCGGTGCTGGGCATAGAGATCAGTGAAGGTAGGCTCCCACTCATCTCTATGCCCTTGGAGGACTGGAGCGACGTCATTATGTCACTTCCGTTTTTTTTAAGTACTAGGTCAATGCTTTTTTTTTTTTAGCTAATGCTTTTACATTGTAGAGGAGAGATGTGGGGTTTTATTGACCCCAGATCTCTCCATAAAGAGGACCTGTCACTGCTTATTTCTTTCACAAGGGATGTTTACATTCCTTGTGATAGGAATAAAAGTGATTTAAAAAAAAAAAAAGTTTTAAAGGGACAGTGTAAAAAAAGAAAATAAAATAAATAATGCTTAAAGTGCCCCTGTTCCTCTGTGCTCCCAGTGCAGTGGTGAATGCATTGCGAGCAGGGTCCGGGGAGACCGGATATAGTGAATGCAGGGTCCGGGGAGACCGGATATAGTGAATGCAGGGTCCGGGGAGATCGGATATAGTGAATGCGGGGTCCTGAGATAGCGGATATAGTGAATGCGGGGTCCGGGGAGACTGGATATAGTGAATGCGGGGTCCTTGGAGAGTGTATATAGTGAATGTGGGGTCTGGGGAGAGCGGATATAGTGAATGCAGGGTCCGGGGAGACTAGATATAGTGAATGCGGTGTCCGGGGAGACCAGATATAGTGAATGCAGGGTCCGGGGAGACCAGATATAGTGAATGCAGTGTCCAGGGAGACAAGATATAGTGAATGCAGTGTCCAGGGAGACAGGATATAGTGAATGCAGGGTACGGAGAGACCAGATATAGTGAATGCAGGGTCCTGGGAGAGCAGATATAGTGAACGCAGTGTCTGGGGAGAGCAGATATAGTGAATGCAGGGCCCGGGGAGACCAGATATAGTGAATGCGGGGTCCGGGGAGACCGGATATAGTGAATGCAGGGTCCGGGGAGACTAGATATAGTGAATGCAGAGTCCGGGGAAACCGGATATAGTAAATGCAGGGTTCGGGGAGACCAGATATAGTGAATGCAAGGTCCTGGGAGAGCGGATATAGTGAATGCAGGGTCCTGGGAGAGCGGATATAGTGAATGCAGGGTCCGGGGAGAGCGGATATAGTGAATGCAGGGTCCGGGGAGACCAGATATATTGAATGCAGTGTCCGGGGAGAGCAGATATAGTGAATGCAGGGTCCAGGGAGAGCAGATATAGTGAATGCAGGGTCCGGGGAGACCGGATATAGTGAATGCAGGGTCCAGGGAGATCAGATATAGTGAATGCAGGGTCCGGGGAGACCAGATATAGTGAATGCGGGTCCGGGGAGACCAGATATAGTGAATGCAGGGTCCAGGGAGAGCGGATATAGTGAATGCAGGGTACGGAGAGACCGGATATAGTGAATGCAGGGTCCGGGGAGACCGGATATAGTGAATGCAGGGTCCGGGGAAACTGGATATAGTAAATGCAGGGTCTGGGGAGACCAGATATAGTGAATGCAGGGTCCGGGGAGAGCGGATATAGTGAATGCAGGGTCCGGGGAGAGCGGATATAGTGAATGCAGGGTCCTGGGAGAGCGGATATAGTGAATGCAGGGTCCGGGGAGAGCGGATATAGTAAATGCAGGGTCTGGGGAGACCAGATATAGTGAATGCGGGGTCCATGGAGAGCGGATATAGTGAATGCAGGGTCCGGGGAGAGCTGATATAGTGAATGCAGGGTCCTGGGAGAGCGGATATAGTGAATGCAGGGTCCGGGGAGAGCGGATATAGTGAATGCAGGGTCCGGGGAGGCCAGATATAGTGAATGCAGTGTCCGGGGAGAGCAGATATAGTGAATGCAGGGTCCAGGGAGAGCAGATATAGTGAATGCAGGGTCCGGGAGAGCAGATATAGTGAATGCAGTGTCCGGGGAGACCGGATGCAGGGTCCGGGGAGAGCGGATATAGTGAATGCAGGGTCCGGGGAGGCCAGATATAGTGAATGCAGGGTCCGGGGAGAGCGGATATAGTGAATGCAGGGTCCGGGGAGGCCAGATATAGTGAATGCAGGGTCCGGGGAGAGCGGATATAGTGAATGCAGGGTCCGGGGAGGCCAGATATAGTGAATGCAGTGTCCGGGGAGAGCAGATATAGTGAATGCAGGGTCCAGGGAGAGCAGATATAGTGAATGCAGGGTCCGGGAGAGCAGATATAGTGAATGCAGTGTCCGGGGAGATCAGATATAGTGAATGCAGTGTCCGGGGAGACCGGATATAGTGAATGCAGGGTCCGGGGAGAGCGGATATAGTGAATGCAGGGTCCGGGGAGATCGGATATAGTGAATGCGGGGTCCTGAGATAGCGGATATAGTGAATGCGGGGTCCGGGGAGACTGGATATAGTGAATGCGGGGTCCTGAGATAGCGGATATAGTGAATGTGGGGTCTGGGGAGAGCGGATATAGTGAATGCAGGGTCCGGGGAGACTAGATATAGTGAATGCGGTGTCCGGGGAGACCAGATATAGTGAATGCAGGGTCCGGGGAGACCAGATATAGTGAATGCAGTGTCCAGGGAGACAAGATATAGTGAATGCAGTGTCCAGGGAGACAGGATATAGTGAATGCAGGGTACGGAGAGACCAGATATAGTGAATGCAGGGTCCTGGGAGAGCAGATATAGTGAACGCAGTGTCTGGGGAGAGCAGATATAGTGAATGCAGGGCCCGGGGAGACCAGATATAGTGAATGCGGGGTCCGAGGAGACCAGATATAGTGAATGCAGGGTCCGAGGAGAGCTGATATAGTGAATGCAGGGTCCGGGGAGACCGGATATAGTGAATGCAGGGTCCGGGGAGACTAGATATAGTGAATGCAGGGTTCGGGGAGACCAGATATAGTGAATGCAAGGTCCTGGGAGAGCGGATATAGTGAATGCAGGGTCCTGGGAGAGCGGATATAGTGAATGCAGGGTCCGGGGAGAGCGGATATAGTGAATGCAGGGTCCGGGGAGACCAGATATAGTGAATGCAGTGTCCGGGGAGAGCAGATATAGTGAATGCAGGGTCCAGGGAGAGCAGATATAGTGAATGCAGGGTCCGGGGAGACCGGATATAGTGAATGCAGGGTCCGGGGAGACCGGATATAGTGAATGCAGGGTCCGGGGAAACTGGATATAGTAAATGCAGGGTCAGGGGAGACTAGATATAGTGAATGCAGGGTCCGGGGAGAGCGGATATAGTGAATGCAGGGTTAGGGGAGACTAGATATAGTGAATGCAGGGTCCGGGGAAACCAGATATAGTGAATGCAGGGTCCGGGGAGACCGGATATAGTGAATGCAGGGTCCGGGGAGACCGGATATAGTGAATGCAGGGTCCGGGGAGAGCGGATATAGTGAATGCAGGGTCCGGGGAGAGCGGATATAGTGAATGCAGGGTCCGGGGTTTAGGAACACTAACATTTAATCTCGGAGAGAACGACGTAAAGTTGTATGCTTTGTCTCTGCAGATTATAGGAGATAATTGTTCTGCATATCGGAGGATATCACTATTACAGAATAATGGGTGACTTTAAGTGAGTCTATTAATAGAACGCTGTGTGTGTCTAAAAATATAACTGCTAGCAATCTACTGGAAATGGTTTTTAAAAGCCAATCTGCTAAAGAACATTCATTACTATAAAGAGCTATTTTCACTGTTCCTGCGCGATGTCATCGATCCAAATGCATTTTTGGAAGATAAAAGTGGAATATGGCCGTTGTCATAAATCGCCTAATTCACGTTTTTTTGTCTACAAGCAGTGAGGGTTGTAAGTCACCCCGGTGCCTGGTCATGGAGGGGTCTCTTTTGGAAGGAGTGGAGTATATGGAGGGAAGGAGATGAGGCTCCTAGAACAAGTGAAATGACTTATAAAGGTTTATTCTCCCCATAGATACATATAGGAGATGCTGGTGGCCCGTGTTAGCCCCTGTACCTTGTATTCTCTCCCCGCCATCATTCTCATCTCTTCTATTCTATGTCTGCCTGTGAACTTTGGGTGTTTCTTTTCTTTTTCCAACCCCTTCAGTTGTGTTCTTATTATTGCATATCCAAACCCAAGAACAAAAATGTAACATATTGCCGCATACCCGTCCTTGTGTGGTGATTGCAATCATTTTCAGGCTTTTTTCACCTGTTGGTCCCGCCGGTAACACACTTCCTCTCCACAGCACCAGTTCTCCATCACTGGAGTGTGTCTATGGAGCAGAAGCGTTGTCACCATAGGACAGGGGGCTCCAAACGTTCTAGACTAAAGGCCAAAGGACTTTAGGGGGCTGGACTGTGTCCAGTGAGTGTAGAAAATGCAGCAGAGCCATTGTGGGTAAACAATGCCTCAAGCTTGGTGGTCGGTGAGGGTAGAAAAATGACATTACCTTTGGTCAGAAGGAAGAGCATGACCCCATCGTTGGGGACAGTGAGAGGAATAGTCCTCCATCAGTTGTGTCAGTGGGGGGAATTGTGTCCCATCATTGGTGTCAAGGAATAGTGCCCTATAATTAGTGTCATGCTCTATCATTGGTGTCAGTAAGAGGAAAAGCGCCCCATCATTGGTGTCAGTGGAAGGAAGAGTGCCCCATTGTTGGTGTCAGTAGAAGAAAAGGTGCCCCATCGTTGGTGGCACAGGAAAGAATAGTGCCCCATCATTAGTGTCAGTGGCAGGAACAGTGCCCCATTATTGATGTCAATGAAGGAATAGTGCTCCATTGTTGGTGCCAGTGGGAGGAATAGTGCTCCATTGTTGGTGTCAGTGGAAGGAATAGTGCTCCATCTTTGGTGTCAGAGGGAGGAATACTGCCCTTTCATTGGTGTCAGTGGGAGGAAAAGTGCCCCATCGTTGGTGTCAGTAGGAGTAATAATACCCCATTGTATGTGTCAGTGGAAGGAATAGTGCCCCATAGTTGGTGTCAGTGAGAGGAATAGTAGTGCCCCATGGTTCGGAAATGGACAATTTTTATTTTTTTTATTTAGTTAATGTGGCTGGCAGTTTTGCACTGAAGTCACTAGGGGGTGTTTTTGCACGAATGTCTATGAGACGCGACTTTGCATGAAAGTCTATGAGATGCGATTTTGTACTGAAGTCACTAGGGGGGCGTTTTTGCATGAATGTCTATGAAAGGCGACTTTGCATGAATGTCTATGAGACGCGACTATTCCTGAATGTCCATGAGACCCGACTTTGCATGAATGTCCATGAGTCCTGACTTTGCACGAATGTCCATGAGACGTGACTTTGCACGAATGTCCATGAAACGCGACTTTTCATGAATGTCCATGAGATCCGACTTTGCATGAATGTCCATGAGACGTGACTTTGCATGAATGGTCATGATACGTGACTTTGCATGAATGGTCATGAGACCCGACTTTGCATGAATGTCTATGAGACCCGTCTTTTGCATGAATGTCCATGAGACGCAGCTTTGCATGAATGTCTATGAGACCCGACTTTGCATGAATGTCTATGAGACCCGACTTTTGCATGAATGTCCATGAGACGCAGCTTTGCATGAATGTCTATGAGACCCGACTTTGCACGAATGTCCATGAGACCCGATTTGGTATGAATGTCAATGAGACCTGACTTTGCATGAATGTCCATGAGACGCGACTTTGCATGAATGTCTATGAGACCCGACTTTTGCATGAATGTCCATGAGACGCAGCTTTGCATGAATGTCTATGAGACCCGACTTTGCATGAATGGCCATGAGACGCGACTTTGCATGAATATCTATGAGACGCGACTTTGCACGAATGTCCATGAGACCCAACTTTGCATGAATATCCATGAGACGCGACTTTGCATGAATGTCCATGAGACGCGACTTTGCATGAATGTCTATGAGACCCAACTTTGCATGAATGTCCATGAGACCCAACTTTGCATGAATATCCATGAGACGCGACTTTGCATGAATATCCACGAGATGCGACTTTGCATGAATGTCTATGAGACCCAACTTTGCATGTATCGGCACCTTTTTTCTTATCTGCAAAATGCCGATAACACCATTTTTGGCCGATTTGTTTTGGTCGCCAATATATCGGTGCATCCCTAGGCCATACATACAGTCATGGCCGAAATTGTTGGCACCCTTGATATTTTTCCTGAAAATCAAGTATTTCACACAAAAAAGGTATTGCATTAACACATGTTTTGCTATACACATGTTTATTCCCTTTGTATGTATTGGAACAAATATAAAACAGAGGCAGAAAAGCAAATATGACATAATGTCACACAAAACCCCAAAAATGGGCTGGACAAAAGTATTGGCACCCTTAACTTAATATTTGGTTGCACACCCTTTGGAAAACATAACTGAAATCAGTCGCTTCCTATAACCATCAATAAGCTTCTGACACCTCTCACCCGGAATTTTGGACCACTCTTCCTTTGCAAACAGCTCCAGGTCTCTCTTATTGGAAGGACACCTTTTCCCAACAGCAATTTTAAGATCTCTCCACAGGTGTTCAATGGGATTTAGATCTGGGCTCATTGCTGGCCACTTCAGAACTCTCCAGCGCTTCTTTGCCATCCATTTCTGAGTGCTTTTTGACGTATGTTTGGGGTCATTGTCCTGCTGGAAGACCCAGGATCTTGGACACAAACCCAGCTTTCTGACACTGGGCCCTACAGTGCGACCCAAAATCCTTTGGTAATCCTCAGATTTCATGATGCCTTGCACACAGTCAAGGCACCCAGTGCCAGAGGCAGCAAAACAACCCCAAAACATCATTGAACCTCCACCATATTTTACCGTAGGTACTGTGTTTTGTTCTTTGTAGGCCTCATTCCGTTTTCGGTAAACAGTAGAATGATGTGCTTTACCGAAAAGCTCTATCTTGTTCTCATCTGTCCACAAGACGTTTTCCCAGAAGGCTTTTGGCTTACTCAAGTACATTTTGGCAAACTGTAGTCTTGCTTTTTTATGTCTCTGTGTCAGCAGTGGGGTCCTCCTGGGTCTCCTGCCATAGCGTTTCATTTCATTTAAATGTCGACGGATAGTTCGCGCTGACACTGATGCTCCCTGAGCCTGCAGGACAGCTTGAATGTCTTTGGAACATGTTTGGGGCTGCTTATCCACCATCCGGACTATTCTGCGTTGCAATCTTTCATCAATTTTCCTCATCCGTCCACGACCAGGGAGATTAGCTACAGTGCCATGGGTTGCAAACTTCTTGATAATGTTGCGCACTGTGGACAAAGGCAAATCTAGTTCTCTGGAGATGGACTTGTAACCTTGAGATTGTTGATATTTTGCCACAATTTTGGTTCTCAGGTCCTCAGACAGTTCTCGTCTCCTCTTTCTGTTGTCCATGCTTAGTGTGGCACAGACAGACACACAATGCAAAGGTTAAGTGAACGTCTCTCCTTTTTATCTGCTTTCAGGTGTGATTTCTATATTGCCCACACCTGTTACTTGCCCCAGGTGAGTTTACAGGAGCATCACATGCTTGTAACATTCTTATTTATCCGCAGTTGTGAAAGGGTGCCAATACTTTTGTCCAGCCCATTTTTGGAGGTTTGTGTGACATTATGTCGAATTTGCTTTCTTTCCTCCCTTTTTTTGTTTTGTCCCAATACACACAAAGGGAATAAACATGTGTATAGCAAAACATGTGTTAATGCAATACGTTTCGTGAGAAATACATGATTTCCTGGAGAAATATCAAGGGTGCCAACAATTTCGGCCATGACTGTATATGTAAAAGGAACAATTTGTCTGTTGGTAGTAGAAGAGACCCAATGAGGAAAGTCCTGCCAGTGAGGGGGATTGAGGGTTTATGTACAGAGAAAGCCCACTTTAATACTTAGCTCAGCTATTTATAGTGACCTACTTGTGTTTAACATGAACAATGCTTTACATTCATGAAGAAAAACAGCCAACTTATCATTTCCGAGTGGCAGGTGAAGGCTCCGTACATCGAGGTTCTGCATGTTCAACCAAGTGCAACTGTCTGCCAGAGTAAGCCATGCGTTTGCTAATGCAGTAGCTTGATATGACTGGGAGCCATGCCTGCTTAATATATGGTTCCAGTTGACAGCTTTGGGGGGGTGTTTTCTCGTTCGCAACGTTTTGTGACTGCAGCGTGGTGTAAAGTTTCCATTTGTGCCTGGTTTCCTGGGACAGTCCCTGTTGTCAAGGGTCTGTCCCCAAACAAATGGGCAACCCAAGATTTGTCCCCGAGCACCATGACCTGCAGTGGTTCCCGTCTGGTTTTTATCAATTCTTTATATCCATTGCAGTGTGCCAACTCCAGCTAAAGTCACACATTAATGCAAATTGCGCTGCTAGAGCTGCCTGCACGGGCGCAGTTACCCATGTAGTGATGCAAGCGCGGATCACGCTTGGCGCTCCGACTAGGATTGATGCTTCCACAATGTCACTTCAGTCGGAGCCTGCACACTGTCATGGTTATGAAGAATTGATAGAAACCGGACAGGAACCACTGCAGGTTAATGACATATATTGCTAACCGCCGATTCACCTCGAATGGTGGTGTCCACAGAACCAAAAAAGGTCCGACTGCAAAATGTAGTGTGAAAGGAGATTCACACAGAAAGAGGTCCCAATAGAGGACAGACACTGCGGCTTAAAGTGTTACTAAACCCCAGACCCTGCATTCACTAAATCCGGTCTTCCCGGACCCTGCATTCACTATATCTTGTCTTCCCGGACCCTGCATTCACTATATCTGCTCTCCCCGGACCCCGCATTCACTATATCTGCTCTCCCTGGACCCCGCATTCACTATATCTGCTCTCCCCGGACCCTGCATTCACTATATCCGGTCTCCCCGGACCCTGCATTCACTATATCTGGTCTCCCCGGACCCTGCATTCACTATATCCGCTCTCCCCAGACCCTGCATTCACTATATCCGCTCTCCCCGGACCCTGCATTCACTATATCCGCTCTCCCCGTACCCTGCATTCACTATATCCACTCTCCCCAGACCCTGCATTCACTATATCCGCTCTCCCCGGACCCTGCATTCACTATATCCGCTCTCCCCACACCCTGCATTCACTATATCTGCTCTCCCCACACCCTGCATTCACTATATCCGCTCTCCCTACACCCTGCATTCACTATATCTGCTCTCCCCACACCCTGCATTCACTATATCTGCTCTCCCCACACCCCGCATTCACTATATCTGCTCTCCCCACACCCTGCATTCACTATATCTGCTCTCCCCACACCCTGCATTCACTATATCCTCTCTCCCCGGACCCTGCATTCACTATATCCGGTCTCCCCGGACCCTGCATTCACTATATCCGGTCTCCCCGGACCCTGCATTCACTATATCTGGTCTCCCCGGACCCTGCATTCACTATATCCGGTCTCCCCAGACCCCGCATTCACTATATCCGGTCTCCCCAGACCCCGCATTCACTATATCCGCTCTCCCCAGACCCTGCATTCACTATATCTGCTCTCCCCGGACCCTGCATTCACTATATCTGGTCTCCCCGGACCCTGCATTCACTATATCCGGTCTCCCCAGACCCCGCATTCACTACATCCGCTCTCCCCGGACCCTGCATTCACTATATCCGGTCTCCCCGGACCCCGCATTCACTATATCTGCTCTCCCCCGACCCTGCATTCACTCTATCCGGTCTCCCCGGACCCTGCATTCACTATATCCGCTCTCCCCGGACCCTGCATTCACTATATCCTCTCCCCGGACCCCGCATTCACTATATCTGCTCTCCCCGGACACTGCATTCACTATATCCGCTCTCCTCGGACCCCGCATTCACTATATCCGCTCTCCCCGGACCCCGCATTCACTACATCCGCTCTCCCCGGACCCTGCATTCACTATATCCGCTCTCCCCGGACCCCGCATGCACTATATCCGGTCTCCCCGGACCCTGCATTCACTATATCCGCTCTCCCCGGACCCTGCATGCACTATATCTGCTCTCCCCGGACCCCGCATGCACTCTATCCGGTCTCCCCGGACCCTGCATTCACTATATCCGTTCTCCCCGGACCCTGCATACACTATATTAACTCTCCCCGGACCCCGCATTCACTATATCTGGTCTCCCCGGACCCTGCATTCACTATATCCGCTCTCCCTGGACCCTGCATTCACATACCCCCTTATCCATGGCTTTGCAACCACACATACTTGAACATGCTTACATATCATAGTAGAATATAGAGCACATTTCTAGAGAGTGGCCCCATGCAGTGATCGCACGGTGTAATGATGGGGGGGGGGGGGGAATACCCCTTCTGATATGGGCAGCTCCGTAGCTTCGTGCAGGTGGATGAGATGCAGATATCACTGTCCATGACATGCGTCAATGAAGGGGAGGATCCATAGTCAGTGCGACATCCTAGTGTAACATGCTTGCATTGAGTCCATCTTGCACAGAAATTCTGGTATTCACAATGTGAAAGCTAATGTCATGCTATGAGGGGTAGGAAGGATAGCAGACAGGAGCAGGACCCCCCCCCCCATTGATATATTAGACAGGGTAAAGCACGGGTCATGTAATAGCGGGGATGGAGGTGGCGGCAGGACCAGTTCCATGTGAGAGTATAATAAATGGGAAGGCAGGTGAGGGGTTAAGCAGCAATAATACGTATTCATGTATCATGTCATGGACGGTGATATCCGCATCTCATCCACCTGCACGAAGCTACGGAGCTGCCCGTATCAGTAGGGGTCCCCCGATCGTTACACCGCGTGATCACTGCATGGGGCCACTCTATAGAAATGTGCTCTATATTTTACTATGATATGTAAGCATGTTCATGTATGTGTGGTTGCAGGGCCATGGATAAGGGGGTACCACCAGTCCTCCTGTACGGGAGCCAAACCAGCATGTTCATGTATGTGTGGTTGCAGGGCCATGGATAATGGGGTACCACCAGTCCTCCTGCACGGGAGCCAAGCCAGCATGTTCATGTATGTGTGGTTGCATACCATGGATAAGGGGGTACCACCAATTCTGTACGGGAGCCAAGCCAGCATGTTCATGTATGTGTGGTTGCAGGGCCATGGATAATGGGGTACCACCAGTCCTCCTGTACGGGAGCCAAGCCAGCATGTTCATGTATGTGTGGTTGCATACCATGGATAAGGGGGTACCCCCAGTCCTCCTGTATGGGAGCCAAGCCAGCATGTTCATGTATGTGTGGTTGCATACCATGGATAAGGGGGTACCACCAGTCCTCCTGTATGGGAGCCAAGCCAGCATGTTCATGTATGTGTGGTTGCAGGGCCATGGATAAGGGGGTACCAGCAGTCCTCCTGTATGGGGCCGAGGCCAGCATGTTTATGTATGTGTGGTTGCAGGGCCATGGATAAGGGGGTACCACCAGTCCTCCTGTACGGGGTCCAGGCCAGCATGTTCATGTATGTGTGGTTGCAGGGCCATGGATAAGTGGGTACCAGCAGTCCTCCTGTATGGGGCCGAGGCCAGCATGTTCATGTATGTGTGGTTGCAGGGCCATGGATAAGGGAGTATTACTGGTCCTCCTGTAAATTTGCTCTATATTCTACTATGATATGTAAGCATGTTTATGTATGTGTGGTTGCAGGGCCATGGATAAGGGGGTACCACCAGTCCTCCTGTATGGGAGCAAAGCCAGCATGTTCATGTATGTGTGGTTGCAGGGCCATGGATAAGTGAGTACCAGCAGTCTGGTACGCTGGTTTTTTTGTCATGTTGTCATTTATTTTTACATTGTGTTGGGTGAAGGGGTTACCGCTTTTTAATAACGCTGATATCTTCAATAAAGATCTTTTGATGCGTTTTTGATGTGTTCTGCATTTTTTTTGTTCATTTTTCTTGTTGCTAGGCAGATTTAAAACACATCAAAAACTCAACTTTTTGCATTCAAAGTCCCAGGTGAAAACGTGGAGATGTGAAAGTGTGCCATAGGAAATCATACAAGCCCTAGACTCCACCTCCATGAAGCTAGGTTCACACCCATGCAGGTTGCATTTGAGCCGTTTCTGCATTGCGTTTTGCACCTGCATTTTTGCCGTGTTTTTGATGCGTTTTCAATTTTTTTTTTCATTTTTCTCCATTTTTCTTGTTGCTAGGCAGATTTAAAACACAAAACACAATCGAAAACGCATCACAAACTCTTTTTAATAACGTTGATATCTTCAATAAAGATCTTTTGATGCGTTTTTGATGTGTTCTGCATTTTTTTTTGTTCATTTTTCTTGTTGCTAGGCAGATTTAAAACACATCACAAACTCAACTTTTTGCATTCAAAGTCCCTGACCCTTTCTAATTAAACGCACCGGGTGAAGATGTGAACGTGTCCCATAGGAAATCATGATAAATGGACTGTACTGCGTTTCTGGAAAACACATAGGTGTGAACCTAGGGTAAGGCTTTTTTGGATTTCAGCTCTAAATGAAAAAAAAAATGCAATATGCAACAAATTTATTTAAAAAAAAAATAACAACTTTTTTTTTTTTTAACAAAGCCCCCGGACATAAAAGCCCTAGACGCCACCTCCACCTCCACGGCTATGCAGGTTGCGTTTGAGCTGTTTCTGCATTGCGTTTTGCGTTGCATTTTGCACCTGCATTTTTGCCGCGTTTTCGATGCATTCTCCATTTTTTTAAATTTATTTTAAAAAAAAATAACTATTTTTTTTTTCTAACAAAGCCCTAGACTCCACCTCCACCTCCAGGGCTATGCAGGTTGTGTTGAGCCGTTTCTGCATTGCGTTTTGCGTTGTGTTTTGCACCTGCATTTTTGCCGCGTTTTTGATGCGTTCTTCATTTTTTTTTTCATTTTTCCTGTTGCTAGGCAAATTTAAAACGCATCAAAAATGCATCAAAAACTCAACTTTTTGCATCTCAAAAAGTCCCTGACCCTTTTCAAAAAAACGCATCGGGTTAAATTGCGGAGATATGACCCTGTCCCATAGGAATGGACTGTAGTGCGTTGTGGAAAACGCATAGGTGTGAACCTGGGGTAAGGCTTCTTTGGATTTCAGCTCTAAATGAAAAAAAAAAATGCAATATGCAACAAATTTATTTAAAAAAAAAAAATCTTTTTTTTTTTTATTATAACAAAGCCCCCGGACATAGAAGCCCTAGACTCCACCTCCGTGAGACGAGGTTCACACCTATGCAGGTTGTGATTGAGCCGTTTCTGCATTGCGCTTTGCGTTGCGTTTTGCACCTGCATTTTTGCCACGTTTTCGATGCGTTCTCCATTTTTTTTTTCATTTTTCTTGTTGCTAGGCAGATTTAAAACGCATCCAAAATGCATCAAAAACTCAAACTTTTTGCATTCAAAAAAGTCCCTGACCCTTTTCAAAAAAACACATCGGGTGAAAACGCGGAGATGTGACCCTGTCCCACCATAAGAAATCATGTTAAATGGACTGTAGTGGGTTGTGGAAAACGCATAGGTGTGAACCTGGGGTAAGGCTTCTTTGGATTTCATCTCTAAATGAAAAAAAAAATGCAATATGCAACAAATTTATTTAAAAAAAAAATATTTTTTTTTATTATAATAAAGCCCCCGGACATAGAAGCCCTAGACTCCACCTCCATGAGGCTAGGTTCACACCTATGCAGGTTGTGCTTGAGCCGTTTCTGCATTATATTTTGCGTTATGTTTTGCACCTGCATTTTTGCCGCGTTTTCGATGCGTTCTCCATTTTTTTTTTCATTTTTCTTGTTGCTAGGCAGATTTAAAACGCATCAAAAATGCATCAAAAACTCAACTTTTTGCGTTCAAAAAAGTCCCTGACCCTTTTCAAAAAAACGCATCGAGTGAAAACGCGAAGATATGACCATGTCCCATAGGAAATCATGTTAAATGGACTGTAGTGCGTTGTGGAAAACGCATAGGTGTAAACCTAGGGTAAGGATTCTTTGGATTTCAGCTCTAAATGAAAAAAAAATGCAATATGCAACAAATTTATTTAAAAAAAAAATAACTTTTTTTTTTTTTAACAAAGCCCCCGGACATAAAAGCCCTAGACTCCTCCTCCACCTACACGGCTATGCAGGCTGCGTTTGAGCCATTTCTGCATTGCATTTTGCGTTGCGTTTTACACCTGCATTTTTGATGCGTTCTCCATTTTTTTTTTTTCATTTTTCTTGTTGCTAGGCAGATTTAAAACGCATCAAAAATGCATCAAAAACTCAACTTTTTGCGTTCAAAAAAGTCCCTGACCCTTTTCAAAAAAACGCATCGGGTTAAAACGCGGAGATATGACCATGTCCCATAGGAAATCATGTTAAATGGACTGTAGTGCGTTGTGGAAAACGCATAGGTGTAAACCTAGGGTAAGGCTTCTTTGGATTTCAGCTCTAAATGAAAAAAAAATGCAATATGCAACACATTTATTTAAAAAAAAAAAAAAAATCTTTTTTTTTTTCTTGTAACAAAGCCCCCGGACATAAAAGCTTCCGGATAAATCTCTAGGCTGGAGGCAGAAGCCAGGTAGGCTCTGTATCTGAGCTGATCTGATGGCACAAAGAGAAGAGCTGGACATCGTCCGTCTCCTAGCAACCGCCGCAGGCAGTTTAAAAATAGTGAAAATGTATATGAATAAGGAAAATTGTCTGGAACAACGATTAATATTTCATCCTGGACTTTATTGTGAAAATGTGTTGCAAAGAAGCTGCAGCTGAACACGTTGACAGTTTTACGGGCAGTGCCTCGTGTTGTCCTCCTCGCCGGGCGGAGCCCCCAACGCAATCGAATTCTCGGACCTAATTATCATAGTACATCGTGTGTAGTGGAAGGAAGCACCCTATGCAGGTGATTTGAAAAAGGGAAGTTCTCCCGAAGCTGAGCCCCGGGGTCACACTGATGCGCTCTGGAATTTGCAGCGTTTTCTGTGCGTCTTCCATACCGCATTAGAATCGCACCCCGTTCATGCGAACCGCTGCGGGTGTGTAGGTTAAGTTAACAACCCCCCGAAAGCGGTGCGATGTGCAGAATCAGATCACATAGGTGTGAATACCCGTGCGATCCGATTCTAGTGCGGACCAAAAAAAGGGTCTTGCGCCTTTTTGGTGCGGTGCGATTAGAGCCTTACAAAATGTACGACTCCGATCGCACCGCACACAAATCGCATGTGATTCGCACAGGAATGCGGTGCGGTTCCTGTGCGAATCACATGCGATATACTGCACCGCATGAGTGAAATACCCATGCGATCTGATTCTAGTGCGGACCCAAAAAAGGATCCTGCACTTTTTTGGTGCGGGTGCGGTGCGATTAGAGCCATACAAAATGTACGGCTCTGATCGCACCACACAAAATCGCACGTGATTTGCACAGGAATCCGCTGCGGTTCCTGTGCAAATCACATGCGATATACCACACCGCATTTCTGCGAACCCACCCTCACTGTCTAACATGGGATTTCACATGTCATGCAACTTTGGGTCCAACACGTCAGATCCCAAATCGCAGCAGTGTGAACCGAGCCTCGGTGTTACATTGTTTCTCTTGTCTGAACAATGTTGATAAACACCGAGTCATTCAATTCTTTATTGAAAGCTGCAGTTGCTGTATGTACAGGGCGACTCTCTGCTTCATTTTCAGAGCCAGAATTGTCGGCGGAAGAACTGGAATTGGTACACACTTCCTGTTCTATGGGCGTGTGTAGCACATCCAGTGACCTCAGTTAGTTAATTACATTTCTTTTCATTTCCATGGTTATGCGTTTTCTTTTTCAGCCCGGGTTCACACTGATGTGGTGCAGAATTCCGGAATGTACAGGGCGACTTCCTGCTTCATTTTCAGAGCCAGAATTGTCGGCGGAAGGCCTGGAATTGCTACACACTTTCTTTTTTATGGGCGTGTGTAGCACATCCAGTGATCTCAGTTAGTTAATTGCATTTTTTTTTTATTTCCACGGTTATGGGCGTGTGTAGCACATCCCGTGTCCTCAATTAGTTAATTGCATTTCTTTCCATTTCCACGGTTATGTGTTTTCTTTTTCAGCCCTGGTTCACACTGATGCGGTGTGGCATTCCGCAATGTACAGGTCAACTCTATGCTTCATTTTCAGAGCCAGAATTGTCGGCGGAAGGACTGGCCTTTCTACACATTTCCTTTTTTATGGGTGTGTGTAGCACATCCAGTGTCCTCAATTAGTTAATGGCATTTTTTTCCATTTCCACGGTTATGTGTTTTCTTTTTCAGCCCCGGTTCACACTGATGCAGTGCGGAATTCACAGCGTGTTCAGTGCGAATTCCACAATGTACAGGGCGACTCTCTGCTTCATTTTCAGAGCCAGAATTGTCGGCAGAAGGACTGGACTTGCTACACACTTCCTTTTTTTTATGGGCGTGTGTAGCACATCCAGTGTCCTCAATTAGTTAATTACATTTCTTTCCATTTCCACGGTTATGTGTTTTATTTTTCAGGCCCAGTTCTTACTGATGCAGTCCTGAATTCACAGCATTTTCAGTGCGAATTCCGCAATGTACAGGGCGACTCTCTGCTTCATTTTCAGAGCCAGAATTGTCAGCAGGACTGGACTTGCTACACACTTCCTTTTTTTATGGGCATGTGTAGCACATCCAGTATCCTCAATTAGTTAATTACATTTCTTTCCATTTCCACGGTTATGTGTTTTCTTTTTCAGCCCCGGTTCACACTGATGCAGTGCAGAATTCCACAATCTACAGGGCAACTCTCTGCTTCATTTTCAGAGCCAGAATTGTCGGCGGAAGGACTGGACTTGCTACACACTTCCTTTTTTTATGGGCGTGTGTAGCATATCCAGTGTCCTCAGTTAATGGCATTTTTTTCCATTTCCACGGTTATGTGTTTTCTTTTTTAGGCCCAGTTCTCACTGATGCAGTCTGGAATTCACAGCATTTTCAGTGCGAATTCCGCAATGTACAGGGCGACTCTCTGCTTCATTTTCAGAGCCAGAATTGTCGGCAGAAGGACTGGACTTGCTACACACTTCCTTTTTTTTATGGGCGTGTGTAGCACATCCAGTGTCCTCAATTAGTTAATTACATTTCTTTCCATTTCCACAGTTATGTGTTTTCTTTTTCAGGCCCAGTTCTTACTGATGCAGTCCTGAATTCACAGCATTTTCAGTGCGAATTCCGCAATGTACAGGGCGACTCTCTGCTTCATTTTCAGAGCCAGAATTGTCAGCAGGACTGGACTTGCTACACACTTCCTTTTTTTATGGGCATGTGTAGCACATCCAGTATCCTCAATTAGTTAATTATATTTCTTTCCATTTCCACGGTTATGTGTTTTCTTTTTCAGCCCCGTTTCACACTGATGCAGTGCAGAATTCCACAATGTACAGGGCGACTCTCTGCTTCATTTTCAGAGCCAGAATTGTCGGCGGAAGGACTGGACTTGCTACACACTTCCTTTTTTTATGGGCGTGTGTAGCATATCCAGTGTCCTCAATTAGTTAATGGCATTTTTTTCCATTTCCACGGTTATGTGTTTTCTTTTTCAGGCCCAGTTCTCACTGATGCAGTCTGGAATTCACAGCATTTTCAGTGCGAATTCCGCAATGTACAGGGCGACTCTCTGCTTCATTTTCAGAGCCAGCAATTGTCAGCGGAAGGACTGGACTTGCTACACACTTCCTTTTTTTATGGGCGTGTGTAGCACATCCAGTGTCCTCCATTAGTTAATGGCATTTTTTCCATTTCCACGGTTATGTGTTTTCTTTTCCAAAGCATGGCCAGTAATGGACCAATACAAAGCAACCCCTTTGAAATGTTACTACGGTTGGCAGCCACCCCTGCCACACTGCATATCCAGAGCGGAGACGCTCCGTTTCCTGGTGCAGCTTTGCAGCTCCCATGGCAGCTCTCTGGCGGCGATCTCCTACAAGTCACACGGTATACGCAGCGACTGTCTTATTTACTTTGGCTGTATATTATCGAGTTAGAATTATGGGTATGTAAATAGATCCATAGATGAATACTAAATGCATAAAAAATGCTCATAAAGTGAATTTATATGCAGACACAAGGGAAGAGCAGATAAATAGCTGCTGTGCACAGATGCTCGCAATAATTACATTTTCAAGTATCAAAGAAAACACATTACAACCTCCTGGGCCGCACAGACTTCTCATTGACGGGGGGAAAATCATGGAGCAAAAATGCATAAACTGTCACCCACCGTGAAATCCATCCGGTAATGCAGCGAGGTTTGTAGATCCGTACACAGCCTGCTTCCAATTGGCCGTTAAAGCGTATCCAGCCCAAAAGCAAACATTTCATATATAGCAGATTAACAATTCTTAAAGCGGTTGTAAACCCTCACATATCCCCAGTGAAGTGACTGGCCTCCACACAGAGGTGATACAAATCTTCCTACATAAGTTGTACCTCTTTATCTGCAGTCTTCTCTTCACTACATCTGTTCAAAGTGCTAAATCTAGAAGGGTTCATGTACACGGGACACTTCTGAACGATGGAAACTGACTGCTGGAAAACGTAGGTTAAAAAAATACTGTTTAGCCTCATTTGCATTCCGCGTTTAAGCGCGTTTAGAAGAGTTTTTTAAAGATAACCTCAGGAGACCTTCCAAAATGCACTGAAAAACAGTAAAAAATGAGCAGAATGTGTTGAGGTGACCTGTCTCTTCTGGTTCACTATGGATCCCATCATGAGCATAATGTGGCGCTTTCGACCATGGGTACACCTCTCCTGCTACCCACCAGGGGAATAGCCTCACACCAGGGACCACTTCAGGCCTTCTGCAACCAGCCCTAAACTCCACCTCCATGAGGCTAGGTTCACACCTATGCAGGTTGCGTTTGAGCCGTTTCTGCATTGTGTTTTGAGTTTTTGCACCTGCATTTTTGCCTCGTTTATAGGTGTACCCATGCAGGAGGTGACTGCAGAGACCCCATCCCAGTGAGTACTAATGACCCCTGGAGGGGAGAGATGGAGTAAGGGAAAGTGGCTTGCTGAGACTTCAATGGAAATGCTGCAGAAAAGCAGGTAGTGCGTTTTTTCTGCATTTTTGATTCGTTTTCCATTTTAAATCTGCCTAGCAACAAGTAAAAGGAAAAAAAAATGAACCCCCCACAAACGCATCAAAAACGTGGTGTCAAAATGCACCATGAGGGGAGAGATTGAGTAAGGGAAGATGGTTTGCTGAGGGTGCTGCATGATGCTTTCACATATGACTTCTGCGGACCATCCATTGATTTACTTTGTAATGGCAAGTGACCCCGGATAGTATGTCGATGTGATGCGACTATTTTTTGCTATCTTCCAAGTTCCATCAGTAAAGTGCAGCAACCCTATCTGTGTGCGGACATTCCTTCCTTTGGGGATATATACTGTAGATTAACGGCTGGGAATGTCAGGAGGAGGCCTCTGGCATGGAATGGGGCACAAAATGATGGAAGGTTGAAACCTCAGCAGGAGGGTCACTGTTCTAACAGGAGAGGAACGGGGCACGGACTGGTGCTTTTGGCGCTGATTTCCAGCCATTGGCAAGCCCCTACTACACGTTGGGCAAATTGGCAGCCAATGGAGGGATTGGTAGAGAGGGGTGGAGGACATGGAGTGCCGGGTGAGCTAGAGGAGTCTGGCAGCAGCATTCATGATAGACTGAAGGGGGGGGATAGTCTATGTAGATGAAGGCCAACAGGGTAAAAGTTGGAATAGTCCAGGCAAGAGAAAACAAGGGGGTGTGTGTTTGGGGGGGGGGGGCAGTGGTGTATTTTGGTTTTGTGCTGCCCTAGGCAAGACTAAAATCGGGAACCCCCCATCTAAATTTGTCCTGTCTAAGATCCACCCTTCAGGAGAGGAGGAGGGCAATGTGACAGAAGGGCAGCAGGACGAGGGGCAGCGGGATGAGGGTAGCGCTGGACAGGAGGGGGGCAGCATGACAGGTGGGGGAGGCAGCGGGAAAGGTGGGGGGCAGCATGACGGTGAGGGAGCAGCATGAAGGGGGGGCAGTGTGACAGGACTGTGTTTGCACCAGTCCTCCAAGCTCTTATCTGTCCAACCGTGGCTCCTCCAGATGGTGTCAGGATCTGGTGCCGGGAGCGGTGTCCCATCTCCACCAGGATCGCCGACAACAGCTGGAACAAAGAGTGGGGGGCTACTCCACCCTGACCGCCTCGTCTTCTTCCTCCTCCTACACGGACCCTCCGTTGGCACACCCTGGCCTCACCCACCCTGCACACTGGAGATCCTAACTGGAGCCTGGCTGACAGTGGATCCTGCCCCCCAACCGCTCCCTGCACACACCAGGGATCCACCCACCACTCCGCCGTCCTCTGCAGCTGGTCCCCCCTACTTGTGTGTCTACTGTCCCCCCCCATTCCCATTAAATATCACTTTTTCCACGTTTTCTGCGACTGGAACAGCATCTTTAGCTACAGTTGGTAAATTATTTATTTTTTGGTTTTTCTTGCAGGAAAGAGCACCTGGTTAGACCTCAGCTGCCACCCCGGTCCCAGTGACATCGTTGTCCTGCCTGGCCAAGAAGCCATTGTGCACTGTGACGTCGGCAACACCGAGGGGGGCACCAATGTCACCTGGTGGAAGAACGGAAAGCAACTCAACCCAGAAAACCTCACTGTGCTTCCCAATGGAGGGCTGCTTCTGTCACAAGGTGAAGGGTCAAGCATGGAAGGAAGTTACTCCTGCATGTACCAGAACTCCTTTGAGTGGTAAAAGGCAGAACCGGTACCATCAGATTGGCAGGTGGGTCCTAACTACTTTATTTCCAGTCATTTTTTTATTGTAATTGCCGTTAGAAAATTGGTGGAAATTATAGATCAGTGTTTCTCAGCCATTTTTTAAAACTTTAATTAAAACGTATTGAAACAGAACATTAAGATCCACCCTATGAGAGATGCTTTCATGGCCAAGGAGGTTAGGACGTGGAAGGGTTTGGTGCCTTGGCGATCTGATATGTCGATAGACAGTTTAGCCCATGGTTTCTCAACCAGGGTTCCATGGAACACAGTGGTTCCTTCAGAGGTTGCCAGGGGTTCCCTTGAGCAATGAGCACTTTCTGACTCTCAGATAAGTTCTCTCTGACACCATTGATCTTTTTAGTTATCTGTAAGGGGTCATTCTTCTCAATGACCACAAGTGTGAGGAGCATTCTTCCCAGTGACCATCCATTGAATCCTAGGGTTCCTCCAGAGGCTGCTAGGGGTTCCTTGAGCAATGATCAATTTCTGACCATTGACCATCACGCTAATGTATCATGAGTTGTAGATCTAGTCATTTTTAGCAGGGGTTCCCCGAGACTGGAAAGGTATTTCCAGTGTTCCTCTGTGTTGTAAATGGTTCCTTAAGAGGTTGCCAGGGGTTCCTTGAGCAATGAGCACTTTCTGACTCTCAGATAAGTTCTCTTTGACACCATTGATCTTTTTAGTTATCTGTAAGGGGGTCATTCTTCTCAATGACCACAAGTGTGAGGAGCATTCTTACCTCTGACCATCATAATGGTGTTCCATGAGTTGTAGATATAGTAATTTTTAGCAGGGGTTCCCTGAGACCGGAAGATTAATAAATGGGTTCCTCTTTGTTGAAAAAGTTGAGAGAGGCTGATGTAGATCGAAAAAACATAACATAAGCCAATAATACTAATTCACAGCATTTGCAAAAAGTGAAAGCAACAAAATCTACCCTTGCAATGGGGCCTTTTGCATTGCAAGGGATAACCGCATGTTTAGCCTAGGAGTGCCAGAATAAGGACCTCATTCCTCACTCCAGTAGGGTCCCTATAGTGGTGTGAAGCCTCCTCTCTAAGGTGCTCTCAGCCAAGGTGGCACTCTGACCTCCTGCATGTACCATGAAGGGTTAATAGCCCTACATTGTATGTGATGATGCTGAGAGACTGCCCACAGCCTGGAGAGCCGGAAGGAGAAGAGGAGAGCGCTGGAGCTGGCTGGAGCAGGGGTGAGGTAGTTGCTGCTCCCCCTTAGACCTAAGAGTAGTGGGAAAGGAGGGGGGGGTAGGGCCGGAGCTACCATAAGGCAGCTTAGACAGCAACCCCATGGCAACAGAATGGGGGAAGGGGTAAAATACCCAGCACAGGTGGGGGAGCCGGCTCCTCTTGTTTCTTCGTTCAGCACTGTGTATAGGGATGTCAGTCCTTCCAGCCCGGTGGAAAGGTCCGTGTCTTCCCAGCCTGCCCGTCTGCAGCACTAGATCCCTGCTGCACACCCCTCTTCAACAAGTTCCTCCACCCAGCTCCTGCCCCCTGCAGCACTCTTCTTCTTCAAGCTCCTGCTCTCTGCCTGCCTGGCTGCAAGGACTCATCCATCAGGTACACTTTTCTACCAATCTACGGGTGCACTATGATGACTCACAACTCTGATGGGGACACCTGATCTCTGATGGAGTCACTCTGATTGGGACTTCTGAAGGAAGGGGACATGCTGAGGGGGACACCTGATCTATGGGGGCACTCTGATGGGGACACCTGATCTATAGGGGCACTCTGTTGGAGACTCCTGCTGTCTGTTTAGGCACTCTGTTGGGGACATCTGATCTATGGGGCACTCTGTTGGGGACACTTGATCTATGGGGGCACTCTGATAGGGACACCTGATGTAAGAGGTACTCTGATGGGGACACCTGATCTATGGGGGAACTCTGATGGGGACACCTGCTGTCTGATAGGGGCACTCTGATGGGGACACCTGATCTATGGGGCACTCTGTTGGGGACACTTGATCTATGGGGGCACTTTGATAGGGACACCTGATGTAAGAGATACTCTGATGGGGACAGATGATCCATGGGGGCACTCTGGTGGGGACACCTGCTGTCTGATGGAGTCACTCTGATGGGGACACCTGATCTATGGGGCACTCTGAAGAGGACACCTGATCTAGGGGGGGCACTCTGTTGGGGACACTAGATCTATGGGGGCACTCTGATAGGGACACCTGATGTAAGAGGTACTCTTATGGGGACACCTGATCTATGGGGATACCTGATGTAAGGGGTACTCTGATGGGAACACCTGATCTATGGGATCATTCTGCTGGGACACCTTATGTAAAGAGGCACTTAGGTGGGGACACCTTATGTAAAGGGGTACTCTGATGGGGACATTCGATGTAAAAGAACACTGTAATGGGGACACCTGATCTATGGGAGTACTCTGCTGGGACACCTTATGTAAAGGGGTACTCTGATGGGGACATCCGATGTAAAGGGGCACTCTGATGGAGGGACATCATGTAATGGGGCATTGTAAATGCCTTAATGTATGCAGAGCAAATTGACAAGTGGTGAGATGTCCACAGCATAACTGAGAAAGATTCATGAGCTTAATGATTGACATCATTGAACACAAATATGATGACCTTTAAAACAAATCATTTGAATAGAAACAAATTGATGAGTTGATATTCAAAGTTAATGATTTATGTTTTGGAATAGTTTTGCTTTCAACAAAACAACTCTCCTTTTGAGATTATTGTCCTATTAGGGTTGTGTCTGATATATGCCCAACTTGGGTACTTCCATCAAAACTGAAGGTTTCCATTGTCCTATTAGGGTTGTGTCTGATATATGCCCAACTTGGGTACTTCCATCAAAACTGAAGGTTTCCATTGTCCTATTAGGGTTGTGTCTGATATATGCCCAACTTGGGTACTTCCATCAAAACTGAAGGTTTCCATTGTCCTATTAGGGTTGTGTCTGATATATGCCCAACTTGGGTTCTTCCATCAAAACTGAAGGTTTTCATGACCATGGTTAGTCAGCTGCCTGGACCGAAGAGCTGTGGGTGGGTGATTCCCACAAAAGAGAAGGGGAGCTCATGACATCATTGACCTCATATGGCCATGTGGACCTATTAGGTCACAAATGTCCTAAGCATCCCATCCACTTTGTGTTCATCAGTTATAGGGTGGGGCAGCTGGGGAATCCTCCCATTTGCAACTTCAAACCCAAACCTGGTTCAGGACAAACAAGTTCATCCCTACCCATGGGGACACAAAACTCAGGTGCTTTTGGCTTGTACCCCCAGCTGATAGTGGGGCGATTTACCAAAAACTGGCTTTTGACTTTGCAAGGGGATTTTCCCTTAGCTTAGTAAATAAGGAAGCCTTGCTGACTTCCATCTACCAACTTTAACCACTTCCATACCGGGTAATTTTACCCCCTTCCTGCCCAGGCCAATTTTCAGGTTTCATCGTTCTCACACTTTGAATGACAATTGCAACAACACTGTACCCAAACTAAAAGTTTATCATTTTCTTCACACAACTAGAGCTTTCTTTTGGTGGTATTTAATCACCGCTGGGGGTTTTATTTTTTGCTAAATTAACAATAAATACCGAAAATTTTAAAAAAACTTTATAAAAGTTTGCAAATAAATAATTGTTCTTCATAAATTTATGCCAAGATGTATTCTGCTACATGTCTTTGGTGAAAATACCCAAATTATTATTTATTATTTAGTCTGCAGGAGAGTTCACAAACTATGTAATATATCTGAAAATGTATCAATCCTGAAGTACTGACAGCCAATCTAATTTCTTGAAGCCCACAAATGTCAGAACAGTACAGAGATCCCCCAAATGTCAGAACAGTGCAGATATCCCCCAAATGACCCCGTTTTGCAAAATAGACATCCCAACGTATTTCATAAGAGGCATGGCGAGTTTTTTGAAGTTGTAATTTCTTTGTCATCATTTTTCGGAAAATGAAGAAATTAAAAAAATAATTTTCACAATTTTTGTTTTTACATACTGTCACCAGTGCAGTACAGTGTCATCATATATCTGGCATGGCGGTGATCAGGGACACTGACTGGTGACAGTATGAAAAAAAAAGTAGAATTTTTTCAATTTTTTATTATTATTTTTATTTTTTTTTATTATTACATTATTTTCTCTTTTTTTAAGATTTTTTTTTTCATATTACACTATGACCAAAGTAGTATAATGTTACCATAGTAACGTTGTACTACTTTGGGGAAGTAATCAGTATTTCATTTTTTTGTTACACAATTTGATTGCTTATAGCGAATAATTTATTTGCTATAAGCAAGCATTTAACTGAATGAAATCGATTCATTCAGATTTTTTCATTGTGATTAGCTGTGACTGGCTACGGCTAATCACATGACACAGATGGGCTGTGATTGACCCAGCCTGTGCATGTGATTGCTGTGACCATTCACAGCCAGACACACTTGTATACAATGGATGACATGAAAGGAAGCCATCCATTGTATACAACTGTCATGTGACCTGCTGTGATTGGTCACAGCAGGTCAGATGGTACTGGCAATGGGGCCAGTACACAGATCTGTCATCGACCGTGTCCGAGGTACACGGCCGGTGACAGATCTCGCCACAGTGCGGCCCTGCAGGCATGCGCAATGCGTGATCTGGGAGGGACGCCATATGATGGACAAATTTTTGATATTTCTATTTTATTATCTATTTTTCTAGAGGATAGTTGGGTGACTTTGATTCTAGGTCATTTTTTAAATGGGTATGTACCCCTTACTCAGTCATGTGGGGGTGGGGCGGTATCTGGAGGCCCACAATTTTTTTCAGTAGGGTTCAAGTTTGACATCTTGAAGTTTTATTTGAAGTTTGCTGAATGCCGCTTGAACTGAACCTAGACCAGACCTGCTATTTGAATGGAACCCCAGAAACATTAAATGGTCCAAATGCCTTTGAAATATAGCAATAATCCTCTGATACAATGAAGCCGGCAACTCGGTAACATCCATTGGAACTGTTCTTTATTGGCTACATAGCAGGATACAGCAGTAACATACTAATGAGTTTCGGCCAAAGCTTTACTCATAGCACGTGCTATGATGTTGACATGGATGTTACCTAGTAGCCGGCTTCATTGTTGTCAGGGCAGGAGCGGTGGAATGGACAGGCAGGCCTAATGGTAGGGTCACGCACCGACTGACGACAGCCACCACCCACAGACCGGAGTCCCTCAGGGCGCGGAGTCTAAGTCCCAGGGCCCCTGATGGTGGGGATGGACTTGACACAGCTAGAGACCAGGTCGCGGCCCCCGAGTAACCCCAGCTGCGGCAATGGCTGCCACCAATGGCAAAAGCTGGTGGGAACCAGATGGGAAACGATAGCATGGTTGGACAGGCCGGGTCGATAACAGCGGGACAGACGGTACAAGACGGTAGGCAAGAATACTCAGGTCACGGGCCGAGTTCAGCAATGGGAGGTCAGATAAAGGTATAAGGCAGAGAAATGTCTTGTCAAAGCCGGGTCGGTTTCCAGGAAAGCAACGAGAGTAGAACAAGAGCTTGCTGCAACACAATCATACAAGACACGAATGCAAAGAGCAGCTGCAGACCGCAGGCTTAAATGTGCTCAGCCACACCCTCCTGGGGGAGGAGCTGCAGAGGCCTGAAAGCATAAAGGCCCCCACCATGCTTTGCAGAAACCTAAGATGGATGCCAGTACATGGAGCAGCAACCTCTGAGGAAAGGTAGGACCTTGACAATTGTATCAGAGGATTACAGGCGTATCTCAGTTTACGTATTTAATGCATTCTGCGGGACGTTTCATATTGCGAAAAATTCATAAACCAAACGCAGTTTCCATAGGAATGCATTGAAAAACCAATTAAGCCGTTCCGGAGGTCAGAAAAAAGTAAAAAAAAGTATTTTATCTGTTCAAAACTCTTTATAAAGTGCACTTTAAAGGCATAAATACTGTACAGTGACATGATTTAAAAAAAAATTTGTAAATGCATTGAAAACCAATTAATCCGTTCCGGAGGTCAGGAAAAAGTATTTTATCTGTTCAAAACTCTTTATAAAGTGCACTTTAAAGGCATAAATACTGTACAGGAACATGATTAAAAAAAATTTGTAAATGCATTGAAAACCAATTAATCTGTTCCGGAGGTCAGAAAGAAGTAAAAAAAAGTTTTATCCGTTCAAAACACTTTATAGGTGCACTTTAAAGGCACGGAGCCAGTGTTATAAACCTCCCAGGCGCAATGCATCCTGGGGAAACTTACTTTGTATTGCGAAACAAAATTCATAAACCGAGGCATTATTTTCAATGGATTTTCATCCGAAAATTACATTAACCGAGGTGTTCGTAAACCGAGGTACGCCTGTATTGCTATAATTCAAAGGCATTTGGACCAGAGCACCATTTGCCAGTCTCCCAGGTAATCTGAGGCAGAGCGTGTTCTCTTTTTTGGACTATATTGTAATGAAACACATTTAATGTTTGTCGGGTTCCATTCAAATAGCAGGTCTGGACTGGGTTCCGTTCAAGCAGCGTTCAGCAAACCTCAAAGAAACTTCAAGATGTCAAACTTGAACCCTGCTGAAAAAAAAAAATGGTGGGCCTCCAGCAGTGGCGGACTGACCATTCAAGCACTCGGGCACTGCCCGAGGGCCCAGGGTCAGTAGGGGGCCCCATGAGATGGCCCTAGTACATTTCATAGGCTTTTTTGGGTGTGGTTTGAGTGTGGGCGAGGAAACAGGGGCCCCATGATCCCCTATTGCCCATGGGCCCCATGAGTTCTTAGTCCGTCCCTGGCCTCCAGATACCGCCCCACCCTCACATGACTGCGTAAGGGGTACATACCCACAATATTGTCCCAACGATAATGAAAATCTCGTTCACAATGAAAATTTCAGTCATTAGAGAAAAGATTTCCGTCCTGCTCCCTTTGCAATTTCTCTTCAAAATGGGCAAAAATTAAGGTCACTTTGACCCCACTATCAGTTACACCAGGGGTCTCCAAACTTTCCAAGCAAGGGGCCAGTTTACTGACCTTTGGGTTTTAGGAGGGCCAGACTGTGACCGGTGGAAGGAGAAAATGCCCTACTGTGCCTCATCATTGGTTGTAATGGGAGGAATAATATTATTATACAGGATTTATATGGCGCCAACAGTTTGCGCAGCGCTTTACAATATAACGGGAGACAGTACAATTGCAATACATTTCAGTACAGAAGGAATAGGAGGGCCCGGCTCCTGGAGCTTACAATCTAAAGGAAGAGGGAGGTGATACAAAAGGTGATAGCTGTGGGGATGATCTGGTGGAGGTGATTCAAGTACAGTTCTTAGGTGGAGGTGGGGAAGGCTTCCCTGAAGAAGTGAGTTTTCAAAGATCGCCTAAAGGCAGACAGGGTGGGGGCTGACCGGAGTTGCAGAGGATGGGAGAGGCTCTGGAGAAGTCCTGGAGGCGAGCGTGGGAGGAGGTGATGAGGGAGCTAGAGAGGAAGATATCTTGGGAGGAGCGGAATTTGATTAGAACATCAAATGAAGTTGTGAAAAGAAACAATCTCATACAAAATTCTACTGGTGTATGGCCGGCTTTAATACGGTGCAGTGGATTGGATTAGGTGAACCCGACTTTAGCAAAGTCGCAGTGTTTCCTGGGTAGCAGTCGCGGCGACCGATAGAACTGGCACTGCTTAATTAAAATTTCATTTCTTGGCTTGCAAGACGCACTTTGTGCTGCGAATAGTCAACAGTATGACTTTAATTATCCAAACGCCAGAATCTTCTGTCTGGTCACTGCGGCTCTAATGGGGCGGCTTTACAAAACACACACTAAAGATCAATGACTGCCCCTCGTCAGGAGCGGGAGAATCATTCTCTGTAGTGCAGCTCTCTGTTTCACATTCATGGGATTATCATTCACACTAATTCTCAGCTGGCAGCTTCATTAAAGGTAAAGCGGAACTCCACCCAAAAGGGAAAGTTCCACTTTTCTGCCTCCTCCCCCCTCCTCCTCTGCCACTTTTGGAAACCTTTTTTTTGGGGGGAGGGGGGGGGGGAGCGGGTACCTGGTTTTGACAGGCAGGGCTGCTGTTAGATATTATGAGGCCCCGTAAAGACTATCTGACAAAGCCCCCCCACCCAAAAGAATAAAAAATGATGGAACACTGGTGCAAGGGAGGATTTACATTGACCACCATGTAACAGGGGATTTTACACCAATCACCAATGTAAAGGGGAATTTACACTGAGCACCAACGTAAGGGGGGCTTTCAACACTCACCCCCCAATGTAACTGAACATTTACACTGACCTCAACACAACAGGAGTATTTACACCAACCACCAATGTAACAGAGACATCTTCACTGACCAGTGGAACGGCTTTCTGTTCAACTCTGCCTCCCAAACCCCTCCTCTACTAACCTCTGCACCCCAAATCCCACCTCTCTTACCATGTGCCCCCCAAATCCCTCCTCTACTAACCTCTGCACCCCAAATCCCACCTCTGTTACCATGTGCCCCCCAAATCCCTCCTCTACTAACCTCTGCACCCCAAATCCCACCTCTGTTACCATGTGCGCCCCAAACCCCTCCTCTACTAACCTCTGCACCCCAAATCCCACCTCTGTTACCATGTGCCCCCCAAATCCCTCCTCTACTAACCTCTGCACCCCAAATCCCACCTCTGTTACCATGTGTGCCCCAAACTCCTCCTCTACTAACCTCTGCACCCCAAATCCCACCTCTGTTACCATGTGCCCCCCCAAACCCCTCCTCTACTAACCTCTGCACCCCAAATCCTACCTCTGTTACCTTGTGCCCCCCAAATCCCTCCTCTACTAACCTCTGCACCCCAAATCCCACCTCTGTTACCATGTGCCCCCCAAATCCCTCCTCTGCTAACCTCTGCACCCCAAATCCCACCTCTGTTACCATGTGCCCCCCCAAACTCCTCCTCTACTAACCTCTGCACCCCAAATCCTACCTCTGTTACCATGTTCCCCCCAAATCCCTCCTCTACTAACCTCTGCACCCCAAATCCTACCTCTGTTACCTTGTGCCCCCCAAATCCCTCCTCTACTAACCTCTGCACCCCAAAGCCCACCTCTGTTACCATGTGCCCCCCAAATCCCTCCTCTACTAACCTCTGCACCCCAAATCCCACCTCTGTTACCATGTGCCCCCAAATCCCTCCTCTACTAACCTCTGCACCCCAAATCCTACCTCTCTTACCATGTACCCCCCCAAATCCCTCCTCTACTAACCTCTGCACCCCAAATCCCACCTCTGCTACCATGTGCCCCCCCCCCCCCCAAATCCCTCCTCTACTAACCTCTGCACCTGAATCCCCCTCTGCTAACCTCTGCACTCCAACCCCCCCCCCCACCCTCTGCACTACAACCCCCCCCCCCCCATTAACTTCTGCACTCCAACCCCCCCTCTGCTAGCCTCTACACTCCAGACCCTTTTCTGCTCAACTCTGCCTCCCAAACCCCTCCTCTACTAACCTCTGCACCTCAAATCCCACCTCTGTTACGCTGTGGCCCTCAACACCTTCCTCTACTTATCTCTGCACCCCAGATCCGACCTCTGTTACCCTGTGCCACCCGAAATCTTCCTCTACTAATCTCTGCACCTGAATCCCCCTCTGCACTCCAACCCTCCCCCACCCGCTAACCTCTGCACTCCAAACCCATTTCTGTTTAACTTTGCCTCCTAAACCCCTCCTCTACTAACTTTTCCACCCCAAATCCTACCTCTGTTACCCTGTGCCCCCCCAAACCCACCTCTACTAACCTCTGCACCCTGAATCCCCTTCTGCTAACCTCTGCACTCCACCCCCCCCCCCCCCCGCTAACCTCTGCACTCCAAACTCGTTTCTGTTCAACTCTGCCTCCCACACTCCTCCTCTACTAACCTCTGCACCCCAAATCCTCCCTCTGTTACCTTATGCCCCCCAAAACCTTCCTCAACTAACCTCTGCACCTCAATCCCCCTCTGCTAACCTCTGCACTCCAACCCCCCCTTTGCTAACCTCTGCATTCCAGACCCGTCTCTGTTCAACCCTGCCTCCCAAACCCCTCCTCTACTAACCTCTGCACCCCCCCCCCCCGTGCTAACCTCTGCACTCCACACCCCCTGCTAACCTCTGCATTCCAAACCCGTTTCTGTTCAACCCCACCTCCCAAACCCCGCCTCTACTAACCTCTACACCCAAATCCTACCTCTGTTACCCTGTGCCCCCCCAAAAAAAACCTTCCTCTACTAACCTCTGCACCTGAATCCTCCTCTGCTAACCTCTGCACTTCAACCGCCTCCGCTAACCTCTGCACTTCAAATCCGTTTTCAGTTCACTTCTGCCTCCCACAACCCCTCCTCTACTAACCAATGCACCCATAAATCCCACCTCTGTTACCCTGTGCCCCCCAGAACCTTCCTCTACTAACCTCTGCACCCTGAATCCCCCTCTGCTAACCTCTGCATTCCAACCCCCCAACCTTTGAACGCCAACATTCCCCCCCCCCCCCCGTCCCCTGCACTCCAACTTACCCCCCCCCCCTTCTGCTATCCTGTGTACCTCCCCCTCTGCTGACCTCTGCACTTCTAGCAGCTACTTATGAGCGGATTTTTTCTGCCCCTAAAAGCGAATTGTGTTGTCCTAGGTGTCCATCACCCCATTGTCGCCTAGAAGCGTTATTGAACAGAAAACAAACGCGGTGCGCTCTACACCCTGCTAATCGCCGCTCAGAGTCAGTTTCCTGCGTTTTTTTTAGCTGGTTAAGGAGCGGGCCAGTAAGCTGGTCGCCTGAGTCGATAACAACTGAGGAGTCTTCAGCTGTCAGTGGGGATTCCTCGCTGACAGCCGAGTGTACACAAGCAAAAAACAGCGTGCCGCCATCCCCCCCCCCAATCCATGCCAGACCCTTCGGTCTGGTAAGAATTTTAACAGAAAACCTGTACCAAAATTAAAAAAAAGAAGAAAACAGCGTGGGCACCCTCCCAACCCCAAAATTGATTGATTTTGAGGAACCCATACTAAAATAATAATAAAAAAAACCCCATGGGGTCCCCCCAAAGTCCATTCTGAACTCTTATCTGAGCATGCAGCCTTGCAGGTCAGAAAAGGGTAGGGGGGGTGAACGAGCACTTGTCCAATAAGCCCACCGCCCGCAGACCCCCACATGTACCACCCAGGGTTGTGGGGGAGAGGTCTTTGTCCCTATCAACATAAGGACAAGGTGCTTTGGGGTGGAAGTCCCCCCTACCCCAAAGTACCCCCCCATGCTGAGGGCACATAGCCTGGATTGGTTCAGGGGAGGGGGGCGCTCACTTCTCCCCCCCTCCCTTTCCTGGCCTGCCAGGCTGCATGCTCAGGTAAGGGCCTGATATGGATTGGGAGGGGAGCCCCACACCGTTTTTCTCAAATTTTACATTCAGCTGTCAGTGGGGAACCTCGCTGATGGCTGATGAGTCGTCTGTTGTTAAGGACGCGGGTGGCTGGCTTGCCTCCTGCTCCCTAACAACCAGCTATACACTGCTAAACGCACAAAAAGAGAAAAATGCTGAAAAAAACTCATATGAGCGCTTTTTTTTTTTTTCAAATCCAGAGTTTTTCCAGCTTTTGTTTCAGCTCCTAGTGTGCATGGAGACTTTTTAGGAGACTGAAGCTCCTTTTCAAACTCCGGGCACAAAAACTTTCATTTAAAAAAAGTGTGTACTTCTTCCTAATGTGAGCAGTAATCCAGTGTGAAGCTTTCCCTCTGTGCAGGAGCTTCCTGTAACAAAGACCACTCGCTGCTGCTCTCTCTCCTTGTCCAGGGTGACTGGTCTTGTCTCCGCCCCCTGCAGGCAGCCTGCAGTGGATGGAGCTTGACTGGCCCCTCCCACATCTCTGTTCTCTGCATAGGCTCTGTACAGCACACAGATGAGCCCACTGCTACCTTTTAAGGCGATATCTGTCTTTGCAAAGGTATCTGATGCACACAAAGTGGATTTATATGTTTAGCCTGAGAACATTCGATTTTGCTGTTCTTCCACTGAAACTGCATGTAAAATAAATTTGTGCCAAAGGAGAAAAATCGAATGTTCTCAGGCTACATTCCCAGCAATTCAAATGTGTAGCCGTGAAAAATACCGCTTTGTGCCTACTAGATGGCGCTGAGGAGTATACTTATTTCCTATGATAGCGCCAACTAGTGGCCATAATGCTGTATTTTTATGCAGCCACACATTTGAATTTGCCGAGAATATAGCCTGAGAACATTCGATTTTTCTCCATTGGCAAAAAACCTTTTTACATGCAGTTTCAGTGGAAGAACAGCTTGTGCAAAAGGGGCAATATCGAATGTTCTCAGGCTAAAGTCTCAGCAATTCAAAGGTGTGGCTGTGAAAAATACCGCTTTGTGCCTACTAGATGGCGCTGAGGAGTATACTTATTTCCTATGATAGCGCCAACTAGTGGCCATAATGCTGTATTTTTATACAGCCACACATTTGAATTTTCTGAGGATATAGCCCAAGAACATTCGATTTTGCACAAAATGTATTTACATGCAGTTTCAATGGAAGAACAGCTATGCAAATTTTGTTGAGAAATACACAACTTACGCCTTGCCCAGTAGGTTTGCATCAGACTTTAAAATAGTTAAATGACAAATTATACACTTACAGTCTGAATAGGCATTGCTGAAATGCTGACCGCTTTCTGACGATCCCATATAGAATATTTGCATCGATAAAAGCTGGCGTACATGATTAACCCTGTGCGGTGAGGCTTGGCCTGTCATACCTATGTGAATGTAACAGCGATAATATATTTTTCTCAAGGACTGCCACCTTTTCACATGCATCCTGATCCTCAGATTGTACATCAGGGCGGCCTGGCAAGATTTGAGTGTGGCATCAGTGGGACTCCGCCGGCACAGATCGCATGGCAGAAAGACCGGGCTCAGCTCCCTGCAAGTAAGAGGTAAATAGTGTGGTATAGCACTCCAAGTGGCAAAAATGTCACATTACCAGTGCAGAAGCTCTGAGTGCAGCTACAGTAGAGATATCCTAAAAAAAAGTGAAATCTGACCTCCAGGTACAATCTGTATTATACGGTTCCATCAGTCCTGCTTGGCATTATGTAAGTATGTCAATCTCATACCTGAGGGACCACTGGGGAAGCAGAAGGTGCAGGGTCCGGGGAGAGTAGATATAGTGAATGCAGGGTCCGGGGAGAGTGGATATAGTGAATGCAGGGTCAGGAGAGAGCGGATATAGTGAATGCAGGGTCCGGAGAGAGCGGATATAGTGAATGCAGGGTCCGGGGAGAGCGGATATAGTGAATGCGGGGTCCGGGGAGAGCGGATATAGTGAATGCAGGGTCCGGGGAGACCGGATATAGTGAATGCAGGGTCCGGGGAGACCGGATATAGTGAATGCGGGGTCCGGGGAGAGCGGATATAGTGAATGCAGGGTCCGGGGAGGCCAGATATAGTGAATGCAGGGTCCGGGGAGAGCGGATATAGTGAATGCAGGGTCTGGGGAGACCGGATATAGTGAATGCAGGGTCCGGGGAGACCAGATATAGTGAATACAGGATCCGGGGAGGCCAGATATAGTGAACGCCGGGTCTGGGAAGAGCAGATATAGTGAATGCAGGGTCTGGGGAGAGCAGATATAGTGAATGCAGGGTCCGGGGAGAGCGGATATAGTAAATGCAGGGTTCGGGGAGACCAGATATATTGAATGCAGGGTTCGGGGAGAGCGGATATAGTGAATGCAGGGTCCAGGGAGAGCGGATATAGTAAATGCAGGGTCCGGGGAGGCCGGATATAGTGAATGCAGAGCTTCACCTCAATAACTGATCTAAGGGAATATACAGTCAGGTCCATAAATATTGGGACATCTACACAATTCTAACATTTGTGGCTCTATACACCACCACAATGGATTTGAAATGAAATGAACAAGATGTGCTTTAACTGCAGACTGTCAGCTTTAATTTGAGGGTATTTACATCCAAATCAGGTGAACAGTGTAGGAATTACAACAGTTTGCATATGCGCCTCCCACTTGTTAAGGGACCAAAAGTAATGGGACAGAATAATAATCATAAATCAAACTTTCACTTTTTAATACTTGGTTGCAAATCCTTTGCAGTCAATTACAGCCTGAAGTGTGGAACGCATAGACATCACCAGACGCTGGGTTTCATCCCTGGTGATGCTCTGCCAGGCCTCTACTGCAACTGTCTTCAGTTCCTGCTTGTTCTTGGGGCATTTTCCCTTCAGTTTTGTCTTCAGCAAGTGAAATGCTCAATCGGATTCAGGTCAGGTGATTGACTTGGCCATTGCATAACATTCCACTTCTTTCCCTTAAAAAACTCTTTGGTTGCTTTTGCAGTCTGCTTTGGGTCATTGTCCATCTGCACTGTGAAGCGTCCAATGAGTTGTGAAGCATTTGGCTGAATATGAGCCGATAATATTCCCGAAACACTTCACAATTCATCCGGCTGCTTTTGTCAGCAGTCACATCATCAATAAATACAAGAGAAGCAGTTCCATTGGCAGCCATACATGCCCACGCCATGACACTACCACCACCATGATCACTGATGAGGTGGTATCCTTAGGATCATGAGCAGTTCCTTCTCCATACTCTTCTCTTCCCATCACTCTGGTACAAGTTGATCTCGGTCTCATCTGTCCATAGGATGTTGTTCCAGAACTGTGAAGGCTTTTTTAGATGTTGTTTGGCAAACTCTAATCTGGCCTTCCTGTTTTTGAGGCTCACCAATGGTTTACATCTTGTGGTGAACCCTCTGTATTCACTCTGGTGAAGTCTTCTCTTGATTGTTGACTTTGACACACATACACCTACCTCCTGGAGAGTGTTCTTGATCTGGCCAACTGTTGTGAAGGGTGTTTTCTTCACCAGGGAAAGAATTCTTCGGTCATCCACCACGGTTGTTTTCCGTGGTCTTCCGGGTCTTTTGCTGTTGCTGAGCTCACCGGTGTGTTCCTTCTTTTTAAGAATGTTCCAAACAGTTGTTTTGGCCACGCCTAATGTTTTTGCTATCTCTCTGATGGGTTTGTTTTGTTTTTTCAGCCTAATGATGGCTTCACTGATAGTGACAGCTCTTTGGATCTCATCTTGAGAGTTGACAGCAACAGATTCCAAATGCAAATAGCACACTTGAAATGAACTCTGGACCTTTTATCTGCTCACTGTAATTGGGATAATGAGGGAATAACACACACCTGGCCATGGAAAAGCTGAGAAGCCAATTGTCCCATTACTTTTGGTCCTTTAACAAGTGGGAGGCACATATGCAAACTGTTGTAATTCCTACACCGTTCACCTGCTTTGGATGTAAATACCCTCAAATTAAAGGTGACAGTCTGCAGTTAAAGCACATTTTGTGCGTTTCATTTCAAATCCATTGTGGTGGTGTATAGAGCCAAGAATGTTACAATTGTGTCGATGTCCCAATATTTATGCACCTGACTGTATATTCCCTTAGATCAGTTATTGAGGTGAAGCTCTACTGACTAATCAGCCAGTTATAGGCAAGCACACATTAATTTTTATTTTCCTTGCATGTGATTAGGTATTCTTTGCAAACTGAATTTTTACCACATTCACTAAGCTAAGGGAAAAAAGATTTATAGCAAAGTGCAAATTCCCTGTTGGGCTTTAGTAAATCATCCCCATAATGTCTTAGCGGGGAAATGCAGATATCACATTTTTTTTGGCTTTATGTGGACTCACAGGGGTTGATTTACTAAAGGCAAATAGGCTGTTCGCATCCCAAGGGAATTTTCCCCTGAGCTTAGCGATTGTGGTGACAATTCACTTTGCAATCACCTGGGAGAAAATTAAAAAATAGTATTTTTGTTTGCACATGTATATGTGATGGAAGACAGCAGAGCTTCACCTCATTCACTAAGTGAAAATTCTGTTGCAAATTGAACAGCCTATTTGCCTTTAGTAAATCAGCTCCAAAATGTTGTGTTAGAAGTATGCAGGGATTGTACCCTTTAAATTCTTTATTCATAATCAGTAGGTCTTGGACAACAAACCCTTTACACTGGTGGAGGATATGTATATTGTAAGTGGAAGATATATACAGGGTGTTCCTGAAGTCTTTTTTCCATATATATATATATAAAACACACTATACTGCCAAAAGTATTGGTCGGCCTGCCTTTACACACACATGACCTTTAATGGCCTCCCAGTCTTAGTCCGTAGGGTTCAATATTGAGTTGGCCCCGCCCCTTGCAGCTATAACAGCTTCACCTCGTCTGGGAAGGCCGTCCACAAGGTTTAGGAGGGTGTCTATGGCAAGGTTAGACCATTCTTCCAGAAGCACATTTGTCAGGTCAGGGGAGGAGGCCTGGCTCGCAGTCTCCGCTCTAATTCATCCCAAAGGTGTTCTATGGGGTTGAGGTCAGGACTCTGTGCAGGCCAGTCAAGTTCCTCCACCCCACACTGGCTCCTCCATGTCTTTATGGACCTTGCTTTGTGCACTGGTGCGCAGTCATGTTGGAACAGGAAGGGGCCATCCCCAAACACTTCCCACAAAGTTGGGAGCATGAAATTGTCCAAAATGTCTTGGTATGCTGACTCCTTAAGAGTTCCCTTCACTGAAACTAGGGGGCCAAGCCCAAGCCCTGAAAAACAATCCCACACCATAATCCCCCCTCCACCAAACTTTACACTTGGCACAATGCAGTCGGGCAAGTACCATTTTCCTGGCAACTGACAAACCCATACACGTCCATCAGATTGCCAGACAGAGAAGCGTGATTGGTCACTGCAGAGAATATGTCTCCACTGCTCTAGAGTCCAGTGGCGGCGTGCTTTACACCACGGCATCTGACGCTTTGCATTGCATTTGATGTGAAAATCATTTCTTTTCACAAGAATAGTGAAGGCTACAGGAGGATCAGCAAAGCTTTACTTATCAGTCAGAATACTGGAGCAAAAGTGATACAAAAATTTAACAAAGCTGGAACTGCAGCCATCTCACAGAGACATCCAGGCCATCCACAGAAGTTAACACCTCGACAGGAGTGTCTTCTGGTGAGAAGGGTTGAAGAAAATCACCATGCAAGTTCATTGTAGTTAGCTAAAGAAGTAGAAAGCCAAACTGGGGTACAATGCGGTGTACAGTGCAGAGGAATGGCATGCATGGGTGTCGTCCACGAAGGAAGCCTCTCCTAAAGCCCATGCACAAAAAAGCGTGCCTAAAATTTTCCAGGGCCCCTGCTGAAAAAGAAGACTACTGGGACTCTGTACTCTGGAGTGATGAGACCAAGATACATGTTTTTGGAACTGATGGCTCCAAAACTGTATGGTGTCACAAAGGTGAGGAGTACAAAGAAAAATGCATGGTGCCTACTGTGAAACATGGTGGTGGCAGTGTCCTTCTGTGGGGCTGCATGAGTGCTGCTGTGTCCGAGAGCTTCATTTCATCGATGGTGTCATGAATTCACAGATGTACTGCTCTATATAGAAAGAGTAGATGCCACCATCACTCCGTGCCCTCGGTCGTCGTGCACTTTTCCAACATGACGATGATCCAAAACACACATCTAAGACCTCTATTGCATTTCTGAAGTAGAACCGGGTGACAGTGATTCAGTGGCCAAGTATGTCTCCTGATCTGAACCCAAACCAACATCTATGGGGAATTCTGAAGAGACAAGTTGAGCATCACTCTGCATCCAGCATCCAGCCTCTAAAAAATGTCGTTCTTAAAGAATGGAAAAAAATTTGATGTCGCAATATGTAGCCAACTCATTCATTCCATGCCTAGAAGACTTGGTGCCGTCCTTACAAATCATGGAGGTCATACAGAATACTAGATGGAGGAGTTCTTGTTGTGGGGTGGATTCATTTTTGCATAAACTAATTGGAGTAAAACTGAAGATTTTGTCATCTAAGTTACATTATTAACTTTCCTTCCATGTAATGAGCGACACAAATGTTCTATAAAACTCAGTTTTGTCAAAATGTTTGGAAATTGTTTTTGTGCACATTGAGATATGGATTAAAATCTCACTTTTCAAAAGGGGTGGAGTCATTTATGCTGAGCACTATATATATATATATATTATTATTACATCGAGTTTATATAGCGCCAAAGGGTTTGCTCAGCGCTGTACAATAGAGGGGGGGGGGGGGAGGGGGGGGGAACATGAAACAGTACAGCAACAACAAACAGCACACGAGGGGTTAGAGGGCCCTACTCTTTCGAGCTTACAATCTAGGAGGGAGGGGGTAATATATATATATATATATATAAATATATATACATATACCTCCCTCCTAGATTGTAAGCTCCCAGGATCAGGGCCCTCCTATCCCTCTTGTATTGAACTGTATTGTTGCTGTATTGTCTTCTGTTATATTGTAAAGTGCTGAGCAAACTGTTGGCGCCATAAATCCTGTATAATAATAATAACATAAATCCTGTATAATAATAATAATAATATAAATCCTGAATAATCATAATATAAATCCTGTATAATAATAATAATATAAATCCTGTATAATAATAATAATATAAATCCCGTATAATAATAATATAAATCCTGTATAATAATAATAATAATATAAATCCTGTATAATAATAATAATAATATAAATCCTGTATAATAATAATAGTAATATAAATCCTGTATAATAATAATATATACGGTATATATATATATATATATATATATATATATATATACACACACACACACACAATATTCCTGAATGTACATGCCTAGCCAGGTAATAGTCCATTATATTGTATGTGTAAACGGACTGTCACTTGTCTCTGCCCTTACATTCAGAAATGTATTTATTTATTTATTTCAGGCACCGTCAGTTTACACAGCACTTTACATATATATTGTACATTCACATCAGTCCCTAACCCTCACGGGGGCGTACAATCTAAGGTCCCTAACTCACATTCATACATACACATACTAGGGACAATTTAGACAGGAGCCAATTCACCTACCAGCATGTCTTTGTAGTGTGGGAGGAAACCGGAGTACCCAGAGGAAACCCACGCAGGCACAGGGAGAACTATGTAGATAATTAAATTGCACATACAATATACATATCCTACCACTGGGAACCAGGTCTGCCGCAGAGCGCTGACATTCTGATTACTGATGATGCACAATGCAGTTTGATGTCGAATTATCACCGTGTTTTACTCTTCCATTTGTTGAAATTTTATTATGTTTTCTAAAAGCAGCTTTTATGATACAAAAATGTACCATTGCAGGTTCACCCGGCTCCCTTCTGGGGTTCTGCTGATCTCTCGGGTGCAGCCGGAGGATGCCGGGTTATATCGCTGTGTAGCAACTAACATGGTGAACACCCTATACAGCAATGAGGCTCAACTCTCTGTGGACCAAGGTATCTCTCACCCATTCTTTATTGTTCTTTATCTACTCATTATGGAGCACAAACCTCCAACAAACCAGGTATTTCATGTGTATTGTCATTTAATTTAACCCCTCACCTACCGGGCACTTATACCCCCTTCCCTGCCCAGGCCAGTTTTCAGCTTTCAGCGCTGTCACACTTTGAATGACAATTGCGCGGTCATGCAACACTGTAACCATATGACATTTTTATCATTTTTTTGAGACAGAT